>NW_025920438.1:0-76429 GCF_902686445.1 Sciurus carolinensis
TGCAGGCGGTGGGTGCCACGACCCTAACAATATAAATAAGTAAATGAGCCAGTATCAGAGCCATCAGGTAAAGTCAGCAGGCCAACTCATAATGTCTGTTTGATGGGAAGAGTCCTGGGTTACTGATGGGCAATGACCAACATCCCAGAACATCACATGGGAGGAGACCAGGGGAAGGCTGTGCTGACAGTAGGGATTTCCTCCTTACACAGTGTGAAGGAAAAAGCAGGCTAGCTTTTTGGAGATGTCTTATTCCATCACAGGACTCTGCTGTCATTGAATAAATTGCCTTTTCTGGTGCATGGATGGTAGTTCAGAGGATTAAATCAGTGAATACAATTAAAAATAAAGTGCTCTACAACCTCCTAAGGAGGCAGACTGATTTATTTTTTTCTGTGAAAGGAGAGTTAATTCATTTAGGAAGTACAACTTAAAATGAACTCTGCTCCCTCTATGTGCATCTTTGTAAATGTTGGTGATGTAGCTTTGGAGTTGAGTATTTGCTCCTTTTATGTAATATTCCAAATATCTGAATTTAAGTATAGTTTGAGTTTCTTTATCCCTTCATTCTACTATCTAATTCATTCTACTATCTTTTTTATTTCCATTCCCTCTCCTTCCCTTCCTTCCCATTTGTCTAATCTAAAGTACTTCTATTCTTTCCTACCCCCACCCCATTATTGTAAGTTAGCATTTGCATATCAGAGAGAATATTCAGTCTTTGTTTTTTTAGGTATTGGCTTATTTCACTTAGCATGATAGTCTCCAGTTCCTCCATTTACTGGCAAATGTCATAATTTTATTTCTTTTTATGGTTGAGTAATATTCTATTGTATATATATAATACATTTTTAGAGTTTATTTTAAAAACCTCTGCTGTGGTAAAATCAAGCATAGTACTTAGTTATCAAATACATTGATAGGAAAGTGTCTACACAGAGGAAAACCCAGAGAGTGAGGGTTGGAGAGCATGCCCATGATTGTTCACTTTCATTTGTTTTTAACATGAAGAAGCATTGTGACCTGAAAGTTATGCTTAAAATGTCATTCAAATAGTTCTAGCATGACAGTAAAAATATATTCCCATTAGAACCAGATTTCACCTATTATTTACACTATCATTTTACCATTTTTGGTCTGGTGATTACTGTAGTATGAGTTAACATCTAAACATTTCAGTGGTTCCAAAGATTATAATAACCAAGTAAAACTCAATTTAATTATTTTAAAGAGGCCCAGTGGGCTTGTATGTTGTGTTTCTGATCTGCAGATACAGAAATCAGTTATGATTCAGGCTCCCCTGCAGTGAGTACTGCAAAGGTTATAAAAATATCTCCTAGTTTAGGATCCATTTATTTCCATTATATTTAATTTAAAAAATTAACAACTCAGTTGGGTGTGGTGGCTCACGCCTGTAATCCCAGCAGCTCAGAAGATTGAGGCACAAGAATTTTGAGTTCAAAGCCAGAGTTAGCAAAAACAAGATGCTAAGCAACTCAGTGAGACCCTGTCTCTAAATAAAATACAAAATAGGGTTGGGAATGTGGCTCAGTAGTTGAGTACCCCTCAGTTCAATCCCTGGTACCCCTCCAAAAAAAGTTAACAGCTCAGAATAAGATAAGCAATCATTATGAAATGGTAGTACAGAATTCATCTTGTATATTCAAACTACTTTTACTGCATATTGAAGTTAATTTTTTGTAAGAGAGTAGCAATCAGCTGATGAGGTTTAGTGTTTATGATTGCTACTCTGATTACATGTAATGTGCAGTTCAATAAATATTCCTTGGAATTGCTATGATACTTCATACTCATTCCTGAAGTGTGATTTATAAAGCTCAATGGATCAACATGTCTTCTGAATGATTATCTGTGTGTCTTTGTTTTATGTGTATAATTTTGTTTTTTACTCATGCATTTTATTTATGTATTCATGTTGTTTTATACTGATTCATGAAAAGTAATAAAATATTTCTTAGCAACATTTTGTGACAAAGGAAAGGGATCTTATGAAGGGTACTGAAAGGCTGAATAGAGATGTCTGTGCAGGTTCAGGTATTTCCAGGGACCAAAGGCAGAAAGGCAGCTCCTAAGGGGGTGAGCATGATAGCCAGTGATCTTGTGGCCACACTTGAGTCAGTGATTTTTATGAGTTACCTAATGGAAGGGAAAATTATTGTAGAGATAGTAATGGGTTAGTATTATCATTCAACATAGAATTAAATGCTCTTAGAGTTTTAAAAATTTATTTGTTCCTTTTAGTTACACATGACAGTAGAATATATTTTGACATATTATACCTACATGAAATAAAACTCCCCATGCTTCTGGTTGTACATGATGTGGAATTACATTGGCTGTGTATTCACATATGAACATAGGAAAGTAAGGTCTAATTCATTCTACTATCTTTTTTATTTCCATTCCCTCTCCTTCCCTTCCTTCCCATTTGTCTAATCTAAAGTACTTCTATTCTTTCCTACCCCCACCCCCTTATTGTAAGTTAGCATTTGCATATCAGAGAGAATATTCAGTCTTTGTTTTTTTAGGTATTGGCTTATTTCACTTAGCATGATAGTCTCCAGTTCCTCCATTTACTGGCAAATGTCATAATTTTATTTCTTTTTATGGTTGAGTAATATTCTATTGTGTATATATAATACATTTTTAGAGTTTATTTTAAAAATCTCTGCTGTGGTGGTTCTTCTGGAATTCCCACTTAAAACCTGAGGTTAGGTTACAGGTATATGTTTTAAAATTCCTGAGTGCATGTGTGAGTGTGAAAACACTTGTAAAAGTTGTTCCATGTGTAATTACAGCCATGTCATTTTTTAGTCTTTGTTTTTTTCTGAGCTCAAGGTTTTTTTAATGATAAATTCATCTTTTCTCCTTAACCAATAACTGAAGTTATTGTCCTTGTTTTTTTTCTGCTGTTTTTATTCAGAGGCCAATTGTTCAAGGGTAACGCTCAAATACACTAAAAAAATTACGTTCACATGACTTAAAATGATTAAAGATAAAAATAAAGATGTCTTTAAAAATCTCTAACCCACACATTTTTTCCGGGTGATCAGACAATAAAGGGTGTAGTTTTGTATAAAATGTTTGAAGTGTAATTAGTGTCCATTGATCCTAGGATTTTCCTTCAAAAAAGGATGACTTAAGATGCTAACTAAACTTCGTTTTAATGGGTAACCTAAGTTAAAAATGGGTAGATCAAATTTAACATAAATGTGATAAACATCATAAATGTGTTTTTTTTTATGTAAATTTTCATCAATGGAAAGTTTAAGACTGTTTTGTTTCTGGTCTTCACTAAAAGAAAGATGATTAAAGGTTAAAATTCTGGTTTCATGTATGTTCTAAATACAAGCATTAAAAAAAGGGGAAAAAAAAACTTCAGAGGATGAAAAAATACTGTTGTTTTATTTGGTCCCAAGAATCTGTTAGTATTCTGACTCAAACTTTAACCCTCCTAAGGCTTCTGACTCCAGGAAGGATATCAGCAATGAGGGGGAAGAAGAGTCTGAACCAGTGGCAGAGGCTCCCACCCCTCACCTACCCTATGTCCTTCACTGTTCAAGCTAAGAAAAAATTTATGCAAGTTTTTCTGTTTTAAAGGTTCTCACCTGTCAGCCATGGTTTTGGTGATTCTTTCTTGTTTATCTGTTTTTTGTATGTGTTACTGGACTTTTAGGATGTTGGCCTTATTATATTGATCTTACCAGTAATCTCTTAAAAACTCTTGACTGAATGGTGACCTGTAGGTATGGGCCTGTTTAAGAGAAAGACGTATCACTGTCATTATCTGGCCTTTAAATGCTCTTCTGGATAATTATACAATTTTATGGTTAAAGTTGGCCTGTATATGGTGTATAGTATATGAAAGGTATAAAGTACATGAAAGAGATTCTGTATGTACAGGCATTTATTCAGTTGTATGATAAGGAGTCCGAACAATCAGGCACTAAGGGTGCCAAAAAGTACCGCCTATGGTGAACAAGGATAGCACAAACAAGAAGAAAAGGTTTTGAAAAAGATTTAAGTCTTTTAAAACCAGTGCTGGGACCACCAGCATTGTTTCTCAGCCTGGCCACAGGCAGCCACAGGTCATCTCACTGTGGGTCAAAGACACCAACCCTAAACTGGAAAAAATGCCCAAAGAGCTGTCTGGGCTAAAGAAAAATGGTCAAAGAACCTGGCCTCTGCCCTGCCTTTCAGCTCTTTTCCCCTGTGGGATGGAAACTAACTGCTGGCCACAAAGAATCTGGCAATAGGTTTCAGCATTGTTTATTTATGACCTGTGGAATAGGAATAATCCCCCCTTTTTATATCTGACAGGGCACCCCATTTGGCCAGGGGATATCTATCACTGGGGCAAAATAGTTCTTGCAATGATAGTATCCCATCAAACTAAATGCCTAGGGAAACTGGCAGAATAAGTAACTGTACCCAGAAAAGAAAAAGACAGGAACTAAGGCCAACATGTGTTTTACAGGAAGCTTCTGCAAAGGAATCTTCAAGGAAGCCTTAAAAAGAGAATGAAAATGGCCTCCTTCTTTACTTATCAGTATGCCTAGTATAAGAGAAGGTCTCAAAAGGAGCCTCTTGGTACATCTGACAGTGGGAAACTCACTTAAAGTTGATATTATGATAAAGATAAGGGAGGCAGATCAGGCTGAAAAATATCCTGTGCTCCAATCCTTTGAAGGCAACCTGGGAGAAAAAGATTAAGGAAGAGGTTTGTATGTACTAGATTGTCTGATCCCTCTTGTGGGATAAAATTTGTTGTGTAAATTAAATACATAGATAAGATTCATAAGGAGTGTTTCAAAATATAAATTTAAAAAGGGTCTGAAACAAAAAAAAACAATAAAAGAAAGTTATAGGTATGAAAATATACTTTAGTAAGCAATTAAAAGGTAAAAGAAATGTTCCTGAATAAGTATTTTGTCTGATAAAATAATATTCTTGTGTTAAACTCCAAGATGAGAGGACAAAACCAAAGATGTAAGCAAGTGTAAATGCTTCAGTAAGTCACAGAAGGTTTACAGAAGGTAAATCTCAAAAAGTTGTTTGTGATTAAATTGGCTTTAATTAACACGATCAGTTATTTAAACTTTAATATGCTGACAGGAAGTAGAATCTAAAACATTGGTTTGCTCTTATATATCAAGATAATTTTCTTGTATTTGTATTTGTGAGGTCTTATTACTTAGGGAAATTAAATCTTAAAGAAATTAGGGTTTGTACCTCTTTTAAAGTCTTAAATGACTACTTTGTAACTGGTTAAAAAAACAGCTGTAATTTGGGTTATAACAATATAGTTGACACCCAAAATATATGTGACTAGGTATAGGCATACATCTGAAAACTATATCAGTCTAGACCTTGTCTAAGTGTTATGTAAAAGTTTATAAAATGAGGATAATGGTTGTGGCTCAGTGATAGAACACTTGCCTAGCATATGTGAGGCACTGGGTTCAATTCTCAGTACTACATATAAATAAATGAATAAAATAACGGTCCACCAACATCTAAAAAAATTTTTTAAAAAGTTTATAAAATAAAAGTTTATATAAGTTTGCTGACAAGATAACCAATAAGAGCTCTCTTTTGTACATGGCCATAGAAGGGCCACACTGTCATTTAAATATCTCTCTTATATCTGTTTACTTTGACTAAGTCAATTTCTGATCATTAACACTGTTTCCTAAATGTAAAAGAGATTTAAGGCTATCCTTTGATTTTCTTGTTAACCCATGCAGACCTATGATTACTGTTACCATATACTTGAGATTTTAAATTATATTTTAGACTTAGTTAAATGTAAAACTTAAGAGAATACTTTGACAAGCTGTTGTTCTCCAAACTAAAATTATCTGTAAAAGTCTCAGATTTGTATAAAAATAACAAATTTGGTTGGTATTTATTCATGTCATTTGATGTTTTACAGCTGGATAAAGTAACCTGTTGCTGATAAGTTATATATAAAATTTTGTGTTACACTTCACACTGGAATTAAAATTTAAGTGCATTTTTGAAAGCTAATAAGGAGAGCCTGATCTGTTTAAAGGTGACATTGTAAAACATGGAAGCATTCTGCCACTTTTTCCACAAAAAGAAGGTTAAAAGCTGTCCTAGCCTTTGTTTGATTCATGTTTCAGATGTAATGTTAAATTATGTTCACTGATTCATAGAGACTTGTAAAATCATACATAAAAACTTTATAACAAGTTTAATAAAGAGGTAAAGATCAGTTTCAGAAATAAAACACTTTACCTAAATTTTGTCCAGAGGCCACCACGCTTGAGTTAAAATTCTGACTCTCACTTTATTCCATGTTAGGATAATCACTCAAATTCATTTAAAGTTAAGTTCAAAAGATAGATTTTGTTATAAAAATTACTGTGATCTTAAAGTAAAATATATAATATATAGCTAATTAAAAGTTTAGAATTACAAAATTATTTTTCTTGGTTCATAGCTATAATATAAAGTAAATATGTTTTTATTCTTGTTAATTTCATTTTATATTTTCTTTTAAAATTTGCAACTATTGTCTGTTAGTACTTTACAGAAGTATGACTTTTAATATAATAACCAGAGTTAACTTGAGATAATGAGCCATCAGCTATAGGCTAGACAAAATGTAAGACTGACTTTCAGTATAATACTGACCCCAATTAAAAGGAAGGGATAAGTAATTATAAAATTATAGATATTAAAGTTAAAACCCAGTACCCCTACTTTAAGACTGGTAAAATTGGCCTGCTGGATGATTAAAACCAAAACTTAGAGACTAAAAATAAAAAGGGTCAAGAATAGCCAATATTTGGCTCTTGCCCTCTGAGGTCAGCTTGAACCCAGGGAATAATGGGGACTCCTGTAAGGGCTTTACAACTCTGGGCCACATGACCTCCTGAACAGGGGAATCAATGGGACCCTAGATAATAGGAAGTCAATCAGTGCACATTCTGAAAAGAGGAGGGCCATTGGAAAGGGAAATGATTCTCTAATGCTTCCAAAGGAAGCCACATGTGATTGGCAAGACCTTGACCTATCCTACCAGATGGCAGTAGACAAGCTAAGAGGCTTCTCACAAGTTCCCAAGAGTGACCCCCTGAGGAATTTCAGCTGATTCTCAACAGTGGATAGGGACAATTTTGATCAAGTTGGTATTAAACACCTGGCAGGAGAGTTACAAAGCACAACTGCACATGGGCCAACATTCATAGCTAACGTGGCACAATTGATAGCAAAGGGGTTAGAGATCACCAGGAAGTTACAACTAACTGTATCAGGAAACCCATCTACACTGGATCAAGTGTTACCAGTTGCTCTGTTAATAATCAGGTCAAGCCCTATTAGGCAGAGAGGATTCTCCCCTTATGAGATTCTGTGGGCACCCTCCTCTCATTGTAAGAAGTATATAAAAAGTTCTAAAAAATTGAACAATATCATTAGCTAGGAGATGCTAATTGGGTTTTTTTTTTTAATTTATTTAAGTCAAGTCCTATTCCTAAAGCTTCTTTGGAGTGGTCCTTTCACTGTCTTTTTTTTTTTTTTTCCAGCCCTACTACAATAAAGATAGATAAGATGGCCCCTTGGATTCATCACAGAGGGTAAAACTAGCCTCTCATGTTTAGGAGTATATTCTTGATCCAACTGCACCTGGCAAGCTGACCATCCAAAATAAACAAGCTGCACCCTGAGAGCCCCCAAGGACAACAGCCCTGCTTTAGTCACTCTGGAAGCTGACTAATCTATGCATGGCAGAAGCTTGAGGAACTGACTTCTACCTGGGATAAATGGACTACTCTTATTTTCCACATTGGTCTGTTTTACTGTCATATGCCTCCTGGCACTCCTGTTTGGTCTCTGCATCCTTGTCATACTGACCTGATTTGTCTCCTCCTGCTTAGAGGCCATAAAAATCCAAATGATCCTCCAGAGTTACCAGTGACTTAACTTGGAGGACATGGACAGAGGTGAGGCCCTTAAGAGAGTTTAAAAGGGCATAAAAGGGTGGGAAAAGTGGCAAAATCAGACCTGGTTGTGAAATGAAATTACAAAAATGTTATGGTAAGAGATCAATGCCTGGGTCATTTCCCCTCCCATCTCTTAGTCTTTCTCCAGGAAGCCTAATTAACCATGGGTTTCTACCTTTTAGAATGCCAAAAGCTGCCTTAAGAATAATCCTCCTGCCTCAACCTCTTGAGGTGTGGAATGGCAGGTGTATGCTTGGCAACAATATCTAATTTCTAACATTTTAAAAATAACTATAAAATCAGGAGCTGTTGTAGCAGGAATATTACTCAGGATTGTCAGTTCAGCTTAGCTAGAACCAGACAGAATTCATGGTTATCAAACATTAGAATGGTAGCTGGGACAGATAGTGGGACTAGGCAGGAAGGCACTGAGTGATGTCCTACCTTGTCATGAAAACCAGTCTGAGAACACATCACAGTCTGGAGGACTCTCAGAAGATGGGATGACAGCACTTGATGTAGGATCCTGGAGTACGCCCTGGATCAGAAAAAAGGAGAGTGAATGGAAAAAAGCAATCAAAATAATTTGTGGTCTTTTTAATAGCTTTGTACTACTGAGCTCCTGAATATAATGATATAGCCACTCCACCATGTGTGAATATGCCAAAATGTGTGGCACACCATAAATACATGCAATTTTTGTCAGCTAAAATAACAACATTGTCCCAATGTTAGTATCTTAGTTTTGATCAAAGTGTCCTGGGGAAGCTAGTTAAAAAGAATATGGAAATTGCCTATGCAATCTTTGTAATTCTTCTGTAAATCTGAAGTTATTTCCAAATAAAACTGTAGAAACTGCTCTGCAGAACAACCATAATCATATCTTTGAGATTCAAGATCAAAGAAAAAGACATTGTGCTTGGGAAATTTTTGAATATTTTAACAAAGATTTAGTGATGCAAATGAGGAAATCTTGGAATCTGGGTTTAACCATCTGTAGGCTTTGTATTTTCCTGGGAGAATAGCAGCACATGCATGTAGTACTGTGCATGGAGGATATAGCCAGACACAGTGGTCTGCATGTCCCCACCAGCACATCCTGGAGTCTTGAGGCAGTTGGCAGATCTTCCCAACTCACTGCCTCATAACCAGGTCTACTTAGAAACAGGGCATGGGCGTCAGTGCTAGTGGTTAATGAACTGACACATTTAAAGAAAAAAATTCAAAATGAATGCAGTCTAAAATTGTCAGACCTTATTATCAGAGAAGTTAGGTCTCACCCTGCATGAAACTCAACTCAAAGTGGATCAAAGACTTAGGCAGTAGACTAGAGACCCTGTGCCTATTAGAAGAAGAAGTAGGCCCAAATCTTCACCATGTTGGCTTAGGATCTGACTTCCTTAACAAGACTCCCAAAGCACAAGAAGGAAAGTCAAGAATCAATAAATGGGATGGATTCAAACTAAAAAGTTTCTTCTCAGCAAAGGAAACCGTAATGTGAAGAGAGAGCCTACAGAATGGGAGAAAATCTTTACCACAGGCACCTCAGATAGAGCATTAATCTCCAGGATATATAAAGAGCTCAAAAAACTTAAAATCAAAAATACAAAGAACCCAATCAATAAATGGGCTAAGGAACTGAACAGACACTTCACAGAAGAAGAAATATAATCGATCAACAACATATGAAAAAATGTTCATCATTTACTGCAATTAGATAAATGCAAATCAAAACTACTCTAAGATTTCATCTTACCCCAGTCAGAATGGCAATCCTCAAGAATACAAACAACAATAAATGTTGGTGAAGATGTGGGGAAAAAGGCACACTCATATAATGCTGCTGGAATGCAAATTGGTGTGGCCATTATGGAAAATGGTGTGGAGATTCATCAGAAAACTCGGATGGAAGCACCATTTGACTCAGCTATCACACTCCTCAGTCTACACTAAGGACTTAAAATCTGCAGATTACAGCGATGCAGACATGTCAATGTTTATAGCGGCTCAATTCACATTCACAATAGCTAAACTATGAACCAACCTAGGTACCATTCAATAGATGAATGGATAAAGAAAATGTGGTGTATATATATATATATATAAATATATATAGATGGACTATTACTCAGCCTTAAAGAAGAATGAAATTATGGCATTTGCTGATAAATGGATGGAACTGGAGAATATCATGCTAAGTGAAATAAGCCAGTCCCAAAAAACCAAAGACCAAATGTTTTCTCTGATAGGTAAATAATAATTCACAATGGGGGCAGGGTTAGGGAAGAATAGAGTAACTTTACATTAGGTCGAGGGGATTGAAGGGAAGGGAAGGGGTATGGGGATAGGAATGATGTAGACTGAATCAGACATTATTACCCTGTGTACATATATAACTATAGGGGCAGTGGGATTCTACATCATGTGCAACTAGAAGAATGAGAAATTATACTCCATTATATACAATGTATCAAAGTGCATTTTACTGTCATGTGTAACTAATTAAAACAAAGAAATTTAAAAATTCACTTATAGATCTCACATCTAATAATTTCAGTTTTATGCAGAAATCCCATTTATTATTAACCTATTTAGAATAAAGTAGTAATGGAATCTTCTTATTAAAGAATTGCAATTCTGCTTTGAGTAAATCAGAAGCCGCTCTGAAGTTAGAAGGACAGTACATAGACTCAATTCATATTTACATATTCCCAAGAATCTGGAAGTACTTTGTAATATATGATTTTATTTAGTTTTCTTATAACTAAATAGAGCTTAGTTAATTACTGATGCAATTTGCTGAGAGAAAGTTTTTTAGTTTGAATCTATTCCAGTTATTGATTCTTGCTTTTATTTCTTGTGCAATGGGAGTCCTATTAAGGAAGTCTGATCCTAAATTGACATGATGAAGATTTGGACCTACCTTTTCTTCTATAAGATGAAGGGTCACTGGTCTGATTCCAAGGTCCTTGATCCATTTTGAGTTGAGTTTTGTGTAGGGTGAGAGATAGGGGTTTAGTTTCATTCTGCTGCATATGAATTTCCAGTTTTCCAAGCACCATTTGTTGAAGAGGCTATCTTTCCTCCATTGCATATTTTTGGCACCTTTGTCTAGTATGAGAAAATTGTGTTTATTTGGGTTTGTGTCCATGTCCTCTATTCTGTACCATTGATCTACCTGTCTATTTTGGTGTCAATACCATGCCGTTTTTGTTACTTTTGCTTTGTAGTATAGTTGAAGTTCTGGTATTGTGGTACCTCCTGCTTCACTCTTCCTGCTAAGGATTGATTTAGCTATTCTGAGTTTCTTATTCTTCCAGATGAATTTCATAATTGCTTGCTCTACTTCTGTAAGGTACATCATTGGGATTTTAATTGGAATTGCATTGAATCTGTAAAGCACTTTTGGTAGTATGGTCATTTTGACAATATTAATTCTGCCTATCCAAGAACATGGGAGATCTTTCCATCTTCCAAGGTTTTCTTTAATTTCTTTCTTTAGTGTTCTGTAGTTCTCATTTTAGAGGTCTTTCACCTCTTTTGTTAGATTGATTCCCAAGTATTTTATTTTTTTGAGGTTATTGTGAATTTATATCTAGTGGGAAAAACAATACACAAATATAATGACATCATTTAAATGTGTGAACATCAAACTGAAACTCCATGAAAGCTGTATATTATTGCAACATAGAAAATAAAAACAACTTATCTATTTATCTTTTTTCCAAATAAAAATAACCTTTCCCTTCCTGTAAAAAGAAAAAAAAGAGTACTGGGGGAAGGTGAGAAAAAAAGCAAATTTTGTTATACTAATAATCATTAACAAGACATTTGTTTTCTATAGGTTGTTAGAAAAAATATTGCAATGATTTTCAAGCTTACTTCTAAATTTTACAATTACATACTAATTTTAAAATCAGAAAATTCAGTATGAAAAATATTAATCTATCTACAGTTAGTTCTCCATACTTATGAGTTCCTCAACCACAGATTCAACCTTGGGTCCCCCCAAAAAATGTGTCTGTGCTGAACATGTACATTTTTCTTGTCATTATTCCATCAACAATACCATATAACAGTTGTGTACATAGCATTTATTGTATTAGATATTGCAAATGCTCTAGAGATAAATTAAAGGATGTGGAAGGGTAGTTTACAAGCAAATACTACATCATTTTATATGATGGACTTGAGCATCCTTGGAATTTGGTATTCAAGGGAATCCTGGACCAATTTTCTGTGCATACTAATGGATGGCTATGCACAACTCATATTTCTGTTAAAATGGAAGAATAAAATATATCATCAGTATATCCTCAGGGACCCTGAATACTTCTGTTTTGGCAGGCAGGGGACACAGCAAAGCACAGTCTGTTGTCTTCAATACCTGGGAACTCTTTGTTCTCCCAGATAGTGAAGGCACCACTTGCCAGGTGGGACTCTTTAACCCTCCCGAGTGGCCCCTCAGAACTCTTTCTCTTCTGCACAGAAATCTCCTCCACTTCTGCACCCTCCACCCTCCACTGCACTTTATTTCAAACTGTTTTTGAGAACTAGTTTTTGCACTAGTTTGCAAGCCCTTGAGTTCTTTACCATCTTATTACCCCAGGCATCAGCACTGTGCTTCCCAACATTGGGGATCCTCAACTAAGCCTTTATAGCTGTGCCAAGGACTGGATATTTTTCTCCATGTCCAATAAAGGGTAAATCATACATAAAGGCCAGTAAAGACAACATTTTCAAGACGATGTGCTGTTCAAACCTGTGTTGAGTTGACTCTTTACACTTCTATGCAGATTAGCATTGAACTAGTGAACACCAGAGAGCCAGGGTTTAAGAGCTACATATCAGAACAGTTAATGTAGCCTTCATCTACCTAACCTTCCTGTGTACTTTATTGTGTGTGTGTGCAATTATGAGATATTAAATATTCTACAATTTGAAATTATGGTTTTATGTTTCATTAATGTTCATGTTCTTAGTAGGCTTTTTGAAGTTTTCTTTTTTTTATTATTATTTTTTTACGTTTACATAGGGTAATGATGTTTATTTTTTTTCCCTTCCCCCCCACCCCTCCCACCCCTCTTTTCCCTCTATACAGTCCTTCTTTCCTTCATTCTTACCGCTCTCCTTAGCCTAACTCTAAACCTAACCCTAAACCTAATGCTAACCCCTCCCACCCCCCATTATATGTCCTCATCCGCTTATCAGCGAGATCATTTGTCCTTTAGTTTTTTGAGATTGGCTTATCTCACTTAGCATGATATTCTCCAATTTCGACCATTTGCCTACAAATGCCATAATTTTATCATTCTTCATTGCGGAGTAATATTCCATTGTATAAATATGCCACAGTTTCTTTATCCATTCATCAACTGAAGGGCATCTAGGTTGGTTCCACAATCTGGCTCTGGTGAATTGAGCAGCAATGAACATTGATGTGGCTGTATCTCTGTAGTATGCTGATTTTAAGTCCTTTGGGTATAGGCCAAGGAGTGGGATAGCTGGGTCAAGTGGTGTTTCCATTCCAAGCTTTCTGAGGAATCTCCACACTGCTTTCCAGAGTGGCTGCACTAATTTGCAACCCCACCAGCAATGTATGAGTGTTCCTTTTTCACCACATCCTCGCCAACACCTATTGTTGCTTGTTTTCTTCATAATCGCCATTCTAATTGGGGTGAGATGAAATCTTAGGGTAGTTTTGATTTGCATTTCCCTTATTACTAGGGATGTTGAACATTTTTTCATATATGTGTTGATTACTTGTACATCTTCTTCTGTGAAGTGTCTGTTCATTTCCTTAGCCCATTTGTTGATTGGATTATTTGTATTCTTCGTGTAGAGTTTTTTGAGTTCTTTATAGATTCTGGAAATTAGCGCTCTATCTGAGGTATGGTTGGCAAAAATATTCTCCCACTCTGTAGGCTCTCTCTTCACATTTCTGATAGTTTCCTTTGCTGAGAGAAAGCTTTTAAGTTTGAATCTATCCCAGTTGTTGATTCTTGCTTTTATTTCTTGTGCTATGGGAGTCCTGTTAAGGAAGTCTGATCCTAAGCCAACAAGTTGAAGATTTGGACCTATTTTTCTTCTATAAGATGCAGGGTCTCTGGTCTGATTCCGAGGTCCTTGATCCATTTTGAGTTGAGTTTTGTGTAGGGTGAGAGATAGGGGTTTAATTTCATTCTATTGTATATGGTTTTCCAGTTTTCCCAGCACCATTTGTTGAAGAGGCTATCTTTCCTCCATTGCATATTTTTGGAACCTTTGTCTAGTATGAGAAAATTGTGTTTATTTGGGTTTGTGTCCATGTCCTCTATTCTGTACCATTGATCTACCTGTCTATTTTGGTACCAATACTATGCCGTTTTTGTTACTATTGCTTTGTAGTAGAGTTGAAGATCTGGTATTGCAATACCCCCTGCTTCGCTCTTGCTACTGAGGATTGCTTTAGCTATTCTAGGTTTTTTATTCTTCCAGATGAATTTCATAATTGCTTGCTCTATTTCTGCAAGGTACATCATTGGGATTTTAATTGGAATTGCATTGAATCTGTATAGCACTTTAGGTAGTATAGCCATTTTGATGATATTAATTCTGCCTATCCAGGAACATGGGAGATCTTTCCATCTTCTAAGGTTTTCTTGAATTTCTTTCTTTAGTGTTCTGTAGTTCTCGTTGTAGAGGTCTTTCACCTCTTTTGTGAGATTGATTCCCAAGTATTTTATTTTTTTTCGATGCTATTGTGAATGGGGTAGTTTTCCTAATTTCTCTTTCTGAAGATTCATCACTTATGTATAAAAATGCATTGGATTTATGAGCATTGATCTTGTAACCTGCTACTTTACTGAATTCACTTATGAGTTCTAAAAGTTTTCTGGTGGAATTTCCAGGTTCCTCTAAATATATAATCATGTCATCAGCGAACAGGGATAGTTTGAGTTCTTCTTTTCCTATTCGTATCCCTGAAGTTTTCTAATTTTTTATTAGATGTACAAAGAGCTAGTATGTTTTCTTTCACTGGATGGATGTCCTGGAATCATTCATTCAAGGAAGATCTCTTAGTCCAACTTAATGAATCCTATATTCTTTGTGTACTGATGGATACACTGGTGCTGCACATTGAAGTCATTATTTCTGGATCAGACCACTGAGAGAGTGAGAACCCTGGTTGAATTTCCAGTACAGCTGCTAGGGACTCTTCTTGCTTTCAGGGGTGAAATGAGGCAAAATGCTGGATTTTAAATATATCATTTTTCTTGTTCCCATTTCCACATAAAGGAGTTGGTGACTGGATTCCACTTGTATATTATTCAATCTCAAAAATAAAAAAAGTCCAGATGACACTCAGGATAGCTCCCACAGCATTGTCTCCCTAGAGGAGAAGAGGAGCTTTTAGTGGGCAAACATGTATTTATAAAGCAGAGACCCCTCTCATCACATGTGGAGGTGGGCATATTCCTGAGCCTGCTCATTTGGAGATTATGCTTCTTCATATATTTTATGCTCATTAATGGTGTCTGAAAACACCTCCTGGGCAGAGAATTTAGCATTATAATGAGCAAAGTTCATCTAGGTCACCTGGAAGAGTTAGTTACTCTGTGGTTTTGGCTGGTTCCTGATGGGTGTCTCTGGAGAGCCTTATCTGGAACAAAACAACTCTGAAGGGACCTTAAGTGTCATATAAAGGGGCAGCAGATGCTCACTCCCCACCCCACCAGGCATACGTAATTGTCTCTAAAAGTGCCTGCCTGGCAGTGACCAAGTGTCATGAGGTGGGGACTTTAGTGGATGGATAAGTCAGGATGGCTCTGCTCTCACAAGTGGAATTAATTCCTTATAAAGAGCTGAAGGGAACTAGCTGGGTCCTTTCCTTTCCAATTCTGCAGGAGGAACAAGGCTTCACCAAGCACTGAGCCTGCTGGCACCTTTATATCTTGGATAGAAATTAAAAAAAAAAATCCTTGTAATATGGTTGGGGTTGTGGCTCAGTGTTGGAGTGCTTGCCTAATATGTGTGAGGCCCTGGGTTTGATTCTCAGCAACATATATAAATAAATAAAATAAAGGTCCTTCAATAGGAAAAAAAATTTAAAAATCCTTGTAATAGTTACATTTTCTATTAGTAAGAGTAATATGCATTTATTGACCTTGTCATTGAATTGGTTTTCTGTTGCTGCTGTTACTATGACCTGTAATCAGTGGCTTAATAAAAGATACAATTAGGTCATAGCTGATGCAGGACTAATGTCTGGGTAGATGTGGATGAATTCTATGTGTAGGTGTCAGCAGGGCTAGGTGTTTTATCACCTTGTTTCTTCTACTGGAGGTTCTGGAAAAGAATGTTTTTTACAAAGTTGCATCAGGAATGCCTTAGAACCTTTCCCAGATTCACTGGGAGGAATTATAGGGATCAACAAATGGTTTATTGCAGCTCAGGGTGCAAAGCAAAGTTAGAAAGGCAAGAGGTGCTTGGGGCCTGAGCCTGGCATGAGCTTCTGATTGTCCTTATCACTTGTGGTCACAGTGGAAGTACCTCATTCCTTGAGAAGTGGGTGATGATGTGACTCCAGGGAAGCTCTTGAGCATTTCCGGGGGCTGTGTCATACAGGCAATCTCTACCTCGCACATACCGAAAAAGTGGATTCCCAGAAGGAAAGAAGGAGTTGAGGTCCAATCCCCCTGTTTGTACAAACTGTTCAGGATCAGCCAGCCCCCTCATCCTTCAGGGTTGTGGGCGTAAATTCAGATGCCAGCAGACGACCTGCTCTGCCACCCCTCCTGCACATGCTCACATGGGTGACTAGAATTTGGTTGCTCCCTGCAGTTGTAGGTCTGATGGCCGTCAGCATGGTGGCAGGTCTCTTGACTCCTAGATGTTTCCCCTTATTCCTTCTCTTTTCCTGGTGGCCCCTCCATAAGCCTTTGGTGGAGATCCTTGTATGATACAGATCTCAGGGTCCTCTTGCTGCATCTCCTAATCTTCTAACAGCTTTTCTTCTTTGAAGGACTTTATGGATTTAGGATGGATCAACATGTCACCCAAGGTCACCTTCCCAACCTCAATCATGTGTAAAAAGTTCCTTTTTATGTGATTTGTCACATATTCACAGGTTTCACACATTAGGGAACAGACATCTGCAGGTCCATTCTGCATGCCATCCCATATTTCCACATCTGATTTTTTTCCCTGCATCTTGTTTGCTTCCTACCAAGCAGACATTTTCTGCTGGACCTTAAGATATTTACAAGTGTTGTATGAAATAATCTCACAGTGTTGTCTGAGCACCTACTCAGGGTTTGTGAGGTGGGGTCATCCCTGTGACTGGCTGCTGGTCACTGACTGAAAGCCTTGTTACCCTAACCTATATCCCAGGAGGGAGACTATGTATTCACTTCCTTCCAAGGAAGTTAATAAGGTCAATTAAATGCCCATTCTCCAGCCTCAAAATATCTTGGATACTGTCCCAGTCCTATTTTTTTTTTCTTCTGGTCCTATTTATGCTCTGTGCTAGCTTTAGTTACTACTACATGTCAATAATCTGTCCTCTACAATTCCAAAAATCTATGAGAAAAAGATGTATCATAACTTCTTACCAAAAAGGGACATGAGGGCTGGGGCATAGGCAGAGCACTTGCCTAGCATGTTTGAGACACTGGGTTCGAACCTTAGCACCACATAAAAACAAATAAAATAGCTGGGTCAAATGGTGGTTCCATTCCAAGTTTTCTGAGGAGTCTCCATACTGCTTTCCAGAGTGGCTGCACTAATTTGCAGCCCCACCAGCAATGTATGAGTGTACCTTTCTCCCCACATCCTCGCCAACACCTGTTGTTGCTTGTATTCTTGATAATCGCCATTCTAGTTGGGGTGAGATGGAATCTTAGGGTGGTTTTGATTTGCATTTCTCTTATTACTAGAGATGTTGAACATTTTTCCATATGTTTGTTGATTGCTTGTAGATCTTCTTCTGTGAAGTGTCTATTCATTTCCTTAGCCCATTTGTCGATTGGATTATTTGCATTCTTGGTGTAGAGTTTTTTGAGTTCTTTATAGATTCTGGAGATTAGTGCTCTATTTGAAGTATGATTGGCAAAGATTTTCTCCCACTCTGTAGGCTCTTTCTTCACATTGCTGATAGTTTCCTTTGCTGAGAGAAAACTTTTTAGTTTGAATCTATCCCAGTTATTAATTCTTGCTTTTATTTCTTGTGCTATGGGAGTCCTGTTGAGGAAGTCTGGTCCTAAGCCGACATGTTGAAGCTCTGGACCTACTTTTTCTTCTATAAGATGCAAGGTCTCTGGTCTGATTTCGAGGTCCTTAATCCATTTTGAGTTTAGTTTCGTGCATGGTGAGAGATATGGGTTTAGTTTCATTCTGTTGCATATGGATTTCCAATTCTCCCAGCACCATTTGTTGAAGAGGCTATCTTTTCTCCATTGCATATTTTTGGCCCCTTTGTCTAGTATGAGAAAATTGTATTTATTTGGGTTTGTGTCCGTGTCCTCTATTCTGTACCATTGATCCACCTTTCTATTTTGGTACCAATACCATGCCGTTTTTGTTACTATTGCTTTGTAGTAGAGTTGAAGATCTGGTATTGCGATACTCCCTGCTTCACTCTTTCTGCCAAGGATTTTAGCCACTCCTTGGCCTATACCCAAAGGACTTAAAATCAGCATATTACAGAGATACAGCCACATCAATGTTCATAGCTGCTCAGTTCACAATAGCCAGATTGTGGAACCAACCTAGATGTCCTTCAATTGATGAATGGATAAAGAAAATGTGGTATATATATACAATGGAATATTACTCAGCCATAAAGAATGATAAAATTATGGCATTTGCAGGCAAATGGATGAAACTGGAGAATATCATGCTAAGTGAGATAAGCCAATCTCAAAAAACCAAAGGAAGAATGATATCGCTAATAAGTGGATGATGACACATAATGGGGGGTGGGAGGGGTTACTGTTGGGGTTGGAGTTAGGTTTAGGGAGGGGGGCAGGAATGGAGGAAGGTAGGACTGTATAGAGGGAGGGGAGGGGTGGGAGGGGTGGGGGGGAAGGGAAAAAATAGCAGAATGAATCAAACAACATTACCCTATGTAAATTTATGATTACACAAATGGTATGCCTTTACGCCATGTACAGACAGAGAAACAACATGTATCCCATTTGTTTACAATAATAAAAAAAAAAGATGTAAAAAAAAAACAAATAAAATAAAAGCACTCTGTCCATCTACAACTACAGAATAATTTTTAAAATGGTGGACATGAGGATTTTAATGGCCTTTATTCCTGTCACTTAGGCAAGTGTTTCTATGCTTTGTCTTGTGTTTGCCTTTGGGATATAAATTAGTGCATGAAACACAGTATGTGTTTTTCTCGGTGCTCAAAAATTTCAAAACTGACATGCATCTGGTCAGTCTTAAACTAAGGGGTTTGGGCCTGCAGGATCCATCACTAAAGGTTATTTATTCAAAGGAATTTTTTTTAAAAGCTTGTTTGTTATCTGTTTCACTTTGATTTTTTTTTCTTGAGGAGTGACTTCTTCCATTGCTGAACTGCATTTATATCTAAAACCAACCAAATAAATTAAATGGATATTCAGAATTATATAATCTATTCCAAAAGAAAGAGGCCTTTCTTTGTGCGAGAAATTTAGGAATGTATCTTAAGTTATAGAAAACTTATAACAAGTTTGGTATGGACTTCTCAGACCAAAAGGCACTGTATGTCTCAGGATATTCAAGCTTATTTGATGTGCAGAGTAAATGTTCTCATTTGAAATGTTGAAGAAGTGTCAACTGTTTAAAGTCAGATGAATGATGATGACAGAGAAGTCACATTTTCTAGAAGATGTGACCAACTGTGGTTTTTTGCTTTGTTTTGTTTTTGGTTTTACTGGTCACTTATGAAGCCCCTTGGTTTATTAAGGCTTGATGCTGAACAGCCATGCAGAGTTAGTTGGGGGCAAGTTGGGGCATGCAGTCTAACCAAGTCAGAAAATGACCCAGAGTTCTGAGGGACTGTAAAGTCATGCCTTGTTTCATTGTACTTTGCTTTACTGAACTTTGAAAAAAATGTTTTTATACAAATTGAAGGTTTGTGGCAACCCCGTGCTGAACACTTCTATAGGCAATGTTTTTCCAACAGTGAGTGATTACTTCCTGTGTCTACATGTTACATTTTTGGCAATTCTTGCAATATTTCAGGTTTTTTCATTATGCTTCCATTTGTTATAATAATCTTTGATCTTTGATGTCACTATTGTAGTTCTTTCAGGGTATCATGAACTGCACTCATGAGATGGTGAATTTAGTGTGATCTGTGTTCTGATTCCACATCAACTGGTATTCCTCATCTCTCCCTCTCCTTAGGCCTCCTTATTCTCTGAGATAGAAAACTGCTGAAATGAAAGTGCTGATAATTCTGGCTATTATATTAGCAAAACCTTCTATTTATCAGAAGTTTACCATTTTCCAGATATGTGCCAATTGCTTCACAAATCTTATTCTCATTTTACAAGTAAGGTATGGCATCATTTGTTAAAAAAATAGGTCAATTAGTATCTATGTAATCACCTCACAGTGTTTAAGTGAAAGGCAGAGTTGCTTGTCTCTCAATTTTAAATCAAAAGTTACACACAGTCAAGCTCAAGGAGGAAGGGATGTGGAAAGCCAAGACAGGCCAAAAGCCATGCCAAGCTGCCCAGACAGGGATGCAAAGGAGGAGTTCTTATAGGAAATGAAAGGTGCAGCTCCAGTGAAATTTTCTCCTGGGCACTGATAATGTTATCTGGCCCAGGCCAGAGGCTGTCAGGGTCCAGGTGAGCTGGATTCAGTTGCTCACTCACATCACAATTAGGAGAAAAATCAAATAAAAAGGAAAAATGAATTGAATCATAGTTTGGCCCAAACTGGGAAAACAGCTAATCTGCCTTTGCTGCTCTACAGAAATGTAACAAGTTATAGAAAAAAAAGTCAGGAAATATGCTGGCTTTGAACTGTGATCCTCCTACTTCAGTCTCTGGAGCCACTGTGTCTTCTTCCTGATGTTAAAGGAAATGCTTCCAATATTTCCCCAGTGAAGAGTCATGTGCCAGTACCTATTTTCAGCAGCCAGCAGAAGCCAACCATTGACTTTTCATGAATTCGCAAGCCAGTGCTAAAATAGATCCATTATTTAACATTAAATTATATAAATGTATAATTAAACCAATCATATTGAAATGATGGTAATATGTTCTCAAACACACTATTTACAGTTTATTTTGTGATGGCTTGCTATTTCCCATGCACTTTAGATTACTTACATTTCTTCTGTGTAACCAATGGAAATACTAGATAGTGGTTGACTGCACAATCTCTTTCCAGCCCAGTGCAAGTTAGAGATGCCTTACCATTCTGGCTTTTCATTCTTACCATTCTTTGCTTCTGTTCTTAGCATGAGGAAGTTGGAAGGGAGAACAGGAAATGGGGAGGGGAACAATTGGGGGCTTTTCCCTTCAAAAGAGGCCCCTTATACCAGGACTTCATGTGTGAGAAGGCAGGACAAATGTTACTGCTGAAAATAAAGATCACTGTCTTCTACCACGTGAAGGAAGCTAGGGTTGATTTTTTGGAGATAAATTAATCCATTTATGACACTTGGATGTCACTGAGTAAATTTCTTTTCCTATTACACCAATAACAGTTCAATATTTAGTTGATATGCTAACAACTATTTAGTTGTTAGTTAAAACACTTTAAATTCCAGTGTCAAACAACCAGTTTCTAACCCCCTTAAAGCCAGAATAATTTAAAGTTGAATGTTTTGTTGTTTTAAAGTACTTCCCTGGTTCAATACAGAGAATATATGTACTAATCAATGAAATCTCATTTAAAATTTTATTTCTCTTTTATGTGTTTGTTTTTACTCATGCATTTTAGTTATGGAATATTTATTTTTTATTCTACTGATTATGAAAAGCAGTATTTCTTAGAAAAACATTTATAACAAATAAAAGAAAGGGCTCTTTGAAGGGTATTGAGAGGGTTTAGTAGAGAATTATGGGCAGGTTCCTGCATGTCCAAGGACCAAAAGCAGTGAGGTAACACCCAAGGAGCTAAACACCATGGCTGTGATCTTGCCATTAAATTTGTCTGTGTATTTACAGCTCCCTCATGGAAGAGCTGGTTATTATGGAGATATTAATGATTAGTGGTATCATTCAATAAAGAATTAAACACTCATAGAGTCTATTTATAAAACCTCTTCTTGTTCTCCTAGAGCTTCCATTGTTAGGAGACAGAGAGATAAGAATGGTTGGAAACATGAGATTAAGGGAATAATTCTATAAAATGGTCCCTGGGCTGACACCCACATGCTTTCTTTTCAAGAAGAAATTTACCTGCAGTCCTGCCTGGCCAAAGTGAACAGAATATGTCACATTCCTCCACAAACTACCTGTTATCTGCAGAAGGAATACAGGACTGAAAAATATGTCAATAAGAGGAGCCCAAGATACCCTGAAAGGGAGACTTTTGTGACCCTTTTCATATAGCAGATCCTAAAATTCAGAGAGGATAGTTTCTCTTAACCAAAAAACTTATAAAATTTATTATTAAGAGTCAAACTATTAACAACTACTTAAGCGTATCAACTAAATATTGAACTGTTATTGGTGTAATAGAAAAAGAAATTTACTCAGTGACATACAAAAAAATTCAAAATCTCTGGGACACTATGAAAGCGGTACTAAGATGAAAAAGGAAATATCACGACAGACACCACTGAGATACATAACATAATGAGAAGTTACTTCAAAAATCTGTATTCCAACAAAATACCAACTACCAAAGACATTGACAAATTTCTAGAGACATATGCTCCTCCCAAACTGAACCAGGAGGACATACACAATTTAAACAGATCAATATCAAGCAATGAAATAGAAGAAGCCATTAAATACCTACCATCCAAGAAAAGCCCAGGACCAGACGGATTCTCAGCCGAGTTGTCCAAGACCTTCAAAGAAGAACTCATTTCAATACTTCTCAAAGTATTCCAGGAAATAGAAAAGGAGGGTATACCAATCTCATTCTATGAAGCTAATATCACCCTCATACTCAAACCAGGAAAAGACATATCAAGGAAAGAAAATTTTAGACCAATATTCTTGATGAATAGAGATGCAAACAAAATATTGGCAAAATATTGGCAAACCATATTCAAAAACATATTAAGAAAATTGTGCACCACGATCAAGTGGGGTTCATCCCTGAAATGCAAGTATGGTTTAACATTCGTAAATCAATAAATGTAATCCATCATGTCAATAGACTTAAGGATAAGAATCATATGGTTATTTCAATTGGTGCAGAAAAAGCATTCAACAAAATATAACACCCCTTCATGCTGAAAACACTAGAAAAAATAGGGGTAGTAGGAACATACCTCAACATTGTAAAGGCTATTTATGCTAAACCCATGGCCAACATCATTTTTAATGGAGAAAAACTGAAACCATTCCCTTTAAAAATGGAAACAAGACAGGGATGTCCTCTTTCACCACTTTTATTCAACATTGTCCTCGAAACTCTAGCCAGAGCAATTAGACAGACTAAAGAAATTAAAGTGATACAAATAGGAAAAGAGTAACTTAGGCTGTCACTTTTTGCTGATGACATGATTCTATATTTAGAGGATCCAAAAACTTACTCCAGAAAACTTGTGGACCTCATCAATGAATTCCGTAAAATAGCAGGCTATAAAATCAACACGCATAAATCTAAAGCATTTTTATATGCAAGTGATGAAACATCTGAAAGGGAAATGAGGAAAACAACTCCATTTGCAATAGCCTCAGAAAAAAAATAAAGTACTTGGGAATCAATCTAACCAAAGAGGTAAAAGATCTCTACAATGAAAACTACAAAACATTGAAGAAAGAAAAAGAAGACCTTAGAAGATGGAAAGATCTCCCATGTTCTTGGATAGGCAGAATTAATATTGTCAAAACGGCCATACTACCAAAAGTGCTATACAGATTCAATGCAATTCCAATTAAAATGCCAATGATGTGCCTTACAGAAATAGAGCAAACAATCATGAAATTCATCTAGAAAAATAAGAAACCCAGAATAGCTAAAGCAATCCTTAGCAGGAAGAATGAAATAGGGGGTATTACAATACCAGAACTTCAACTCTACTACAAAGCAATAGTAACAAAAACGGCATGGTATTGGCACCAAAATAGACAGGTAGAGCAGTGGTACAGAATAGAGGACATGGACACAAACCAAATAAATACAATTTTCTCATATTAGACAAAGGTGCCAAAAATACGCAATGGAGAAAAGATAGCCTCTTTAACAAATGGTGCTGGGAAACTGGAAATCCATATGCAGAATGAAACTGAACCCCTCTCTCTCACCCTGCACAAAAATCAACTCACAATGGATCAAGGACCTTGAAATCAGACCAGAGACCCTGTATCTTATATAAGAAAAAGTAGGTCCAAATCTTCATCATATTGATTTAGGATCAGACTTCCTTAATAGGACTCCCATTGCACAAGAAATAAAAGCAAGAATTAATAACTGGGATAGATTCAAACTAAATAGCTTTCTCTCAGCAAAGGAAACTATCAGCAATGTGAAGAGAGAGCCTACAGAGTGGGAGAAAATCTTTGTCACTCATACTTCAGATAAAGCACTAATTTCCAGAATATATAAAGAACTCAAAAAACTCTACACGAAGAATACAAATAACCCAATCAACAAATGGGCTAAGGATATGAACAGACACTTCACAGAAGAAGATCTACAAGCAATCAACAGATATATGAAAAAATGTTCACCATCTTTAGTAATAAGAGAAATGCAAATCAAAACTACACTAAGATTCCATCTCACCCCAATTAGAATGGCGATTATCAAGAATACAAGCAACAATAGGTGTTGGAGAGGATGTGGGGAAAACGGTACACTCATACATTGCTGGTGGGGCTGCAAATTAGTGCAGTCACTCTGGGAAGCAGTGTGGAGATTCCTCAGAAAACTTGAAATGGACCCACCATTTGACCCAGCTATCCCACTCCTCGACCTATACCCAAAGGACCTAAAATCAGCCTACTACAGAGATACAGCCACATCATAGTTCATAGCTGCTCAATTTGCAATAGCTAGATTGTGGAAACAACCTAGATTTCCTTCAATTGATGAATGGATAAAGAAACTGTGGTATATATGTACAATGGAATATTACTGAGCAATAAAGAATAATAAAATTATGGCGTTTGCAGGCAAATGGATGAAATTGGAGAATATCATGCTAATTGAGATAAGCCAATCTCAAAAAAACCAAAGGACGAATGATCTCGCTGATAAGTGGATGATGACACAATATGGGGGTTGGGAGGGGGGCAAGAATGGAGGAAGGAGGGACTGTATAGAGGGAAAAGAGGGGTGGGAGGGGTTGGGGGGAAGGAAAAACTAACAGAAAAAAAAAGAGTCAAATGAGAACCAGCATGGGTGATCTAGAGTTGTTATGGCAGTGGGTACTTGAAAGTCTAATGTCATCTTGCTGTCAGTCAAGTCAAGAGGTAGTCCTAAGCAAGATTCTCTGGAAACTTCTCTGAGATCCCCAATAAAACTGGAATGCAGGACAGGCACACTGTCCCTTTATCTCTTGAGAATGATCCCCTTTCCCATTCCTTCTAATAAACTCATTTCTGTTACTCTGAAATCTCTTGCAAGAATTGGAGTTTGAAGGGGGAGTCTTCATGCTAGCTCAGTTTCCTGGAAGGCCCCAGCTGTGTAACACTATTTGAAGTCTGAAGCTGCTGAGGTTGTGTTTCAGATATACATATAACACAATGAACCTGACACATTAACTTTTTGTACAAAGAGACATAAATTGCTGAAAGATTAGCATCTCAAGATACCTGAATTAAAAATTTTCAAAACTAATGAATTTTAAGAAGTAAAACCTATAACTGCTTGAGAAAATTGATGCCATTAGATATAAATTTAAATATCTAGAAATTTGGATTTGAGTGCTCAGTTTTTTCAAATGATATTTCCTACAATTAAAATACTTAGCATTTACTGTACAAAAGCAGATTGCTAAAAATCTGTGCATTCTAAATAAGGACATTCTATGGTACTAATCATCATTTTTTCTAATTCTAAGATTATGTTAATCAGTGAAGGAAACAAATTTGACAAAATTTAACACACATTCATAATAACAAAAATAAAGCATACCTATTAGAAAATTTTAAAAATCTCCTTAAGAAATGTTGTGTTGTGTTCCATATTTATCCAGAAAAAAAGGCAAAAAAAAAAAGGCAAAAACAAACACCCAGAAAACTTAGCTATAAGTTTTCCGTAAGTTTTCTATAAGTTTTCCATAAGTTTTCTAAAAGGTTTTCTATAAGTTTTCTATAAGTTTCCATAAGTTTTCTATAAGTTTTCTATAAGTTTCCATAAGTTTTCCATAAGTTTTTCTATAAGTTTTCCATAAGCTATGTGAGCCTTTAATTTCACATTTTGCTTGTGCAGGGAGTCTCTTGTTCTGCAGTTATTGTTGCTCTAGGGACCCTGGATGAAAGTAGCTCATAGCACTCCAGATGTTACTGCCTTGCAAACTCAATGCCACCTTCTCATCCTGTAAGTAGTGGGGACTGTCGGCACAGACTTGGTGAAGAGAGCAATGTCCTGGCAGAGGTGGTTGAAATTGACTAGAAGAATCACATTGAAGTTTTTTTCTTTTCTGCTCCACCAAAATGCTTGCATACTCATTTCCAGACAGTGACTGCTCTCTTCATAACTGAGATGCTGAAATCCTGGGCTGTAAAGCTCAAAGTGCCCACCTCCTAGGGAGATCCCATCAGAGAGAGTGTAAATTGTCAACTGCTTTGATTGCAGTGCTATCAAAAGTAGCATTTAGAATGCAGTGTCATTTATTATACAACATAAAGTATATGGAAACAAAAGGAACTGAATGGATCATTCCTTTTTTTCTTGTAAGTGTCAGCCTTTCTGGTTCTGAGCCATTGAGTTTGTTTCCTCAGAACATGGACTGTACTCATCTGTAGATGGAGTCAGGAAAAAAAAATTAACCTAATACTTCCAATAAAATTCATAGATGAGCATTTTAGAAACTATTTTTTAGCATTCAGCTACTTATTTCTCAATTCCATAGAGTTACTAGTATAAAGTATTTTACATTCTTCAGGAAGATAAATAAATAAAAATTATTATATTGGGGAAAATGTTTAGATTTGGCCTTAAGATACTTTCAACATGAGACTTTATTTGAACTCTGCAATTTTCCAAGTAATATATAATATAAAATTTACTATTTTCTAATTCAAATATTTTTAAAAATCTTAAAATAATAAATCAAAATATCTAAAAGTATGTCAACTCCTGATATGTCAGAACATTATATTATTATATCAAAATGTTTGAGGAAAATCTTTTGAAAGTAAGTTTTTCCTCATATTTTTTATAAAACAATTTTTTTAATTCAAAGGTAGGATCCTGATGTTTCAGCCTATGTTTCAGATAATAGATTAATTCAAATCACAATAAAGGGGCTTGTAAACCAGATTTTAATGAAGGAGCATGAAGTACAGGGATATTTTTGTCTCTAAATGCAAAATACATAATTTTATTTATTTTTTCTTTTCAAAAAACTTTAAGTCATATAAGGGCAAAGAGATGTTCTATTTTGAAGACACCACTTTTTTTCTGATTTTTTTTTGACCAAGTGACCCTGCAGATACACTATGATGTTGAGTGCTGTGAATGGCCAAAGATAATAGCATCCATGCAAAGTATGTCCACATGTTAGTGCACAGAGCACTGTCTTAATAGCCATGGAGCTTTATTTAGTCAAAGCTTGTGTGTAATGCACAATGGTAGCATGTGGAAAGAGACGTTCCAATATAACATAACTTGGACAGATGCTACCCTGAAATTGCCACATGGAAAAGAAATACTCCTTTGTTGTGATTTTCTCATGTTCCTTCTCCAGCTTCAGTCTCTAAGTCCCTGTATACAGTTCAAGTTACCAAATGAGACAAACAGAATAAACAAGTCCAGTTTTTAGCATTGCCAGCAACCTTCAGAATGGCAATGTTATGTGTGATTTTTGTCTACCACCTATGCCAAATTACAGTTACCCCCAGAATCAGTTCTCTAATGGACCCAGTATCTTCTTTCAGATGAGTGAGCTTCTTTCAGGAATGCTCAGATTTCTTAGTGCTGTTCCTGTTTCTTTGCAAGATGGTATTGAATGGAATTATATGAGGGGAGGAAATGTCCTGGTATGTGTCAGCTCTTCATGTTGGTCATTGACTTTTGCTGTGTGCTAAGGCAGTTTGTCTGTTCTTAACCCTGAAAATTAGTTGGCATCCACCCCTGAGTCCTGTTGGACTTCTTCATTGGTGTCTTTTTGGTAAGGCCATGTTCCCAGGGAACAGGTTATTATCCCCTGCTGAATGTGTCCCATGTCACTTTTTGTTGATGATGTAGCTTTCTAAAGTATGACTGTGAGTCTTGTTTCTAGCCTGAGCAATCAGGATGGGCCTTGGTTCCAGGTTTAATTTGCTTGTGTCAAGTCAAGTCAATCTTCTGTTTAGATTCCAGTTAACTTTAAGCTCAATTTTTGTCTCACATTGATGACTTGTTGTGAACTCTGTGTCACAATGCAGAAGGGAAAGAGTATTGGTTGATTTTTTCCTAGCAATTCAGGCTCAGAATTACCCATCAATTCCACCTACAACTTATCTTCCAGAACTAATCACATGGCCCTACCAAACTGGAGGGTATGGAAGTGTAATCCTGTATATGCCTTGAGGGTGGGAAGCCAGGAATTATATAGTCTCTGCTTTACAATGGTTCAGATTACCCCTCTAGAATTTCTATTTCCCAGGGCCCAGGAGAATCCTGCCTGAGAACATAAGCTGTGCCAGAGAACCAGTCTCAAGATCTGGTCCCTGATATATTCCTTCAGAACTATTGCCCTGAGGTGCTTCTGGTCACAGACATCCTGGCTTCTCAGGATTCTGTTCTGCTCCCTAAGCATATTCAACAGCAGCATGTCAATTTCTCAGGGGCTATATGGTCTCAACCTGCAGGATCCACAAACTCCTGGACCCATGAATGAACAAAAGGAAAAAGTTTGATTCAACTGATAAGAGAGAAGGCTGTGTGAGGCCCAGGTCAGGCATGAGAAAGAAAGGTTTGAAGGAGGGAAGCCCTCTCATGCTGGGGGATGTGCCTCCTGCCCAGGTCAGGAAAGCAGACACAGTGCAGAACAAGTTCTCCCAGGCTCCTTCCAGAGAAAGGACAGGTTTTATCAGAGAGGCTCTTCAGGAACAGAAAATTTCTACAATGCATTCTCCCCAATAAAGAGAGAGGGATGTAATATTTCTTGCAAAAAGCCATTTTCCAAGCTAGTATCAGTAAGAAGCACACAGTGCCAGAAGAAAACACTGAGAGGCCATGGCATGATGTACCAATAGGGGTATGCAAAGTATCCCCACTGGATGTTCCTAATCATAAGATGGAAGGTCCTAGGTGGCCATGTGCTTGATACCGTGGACCATTTTCCTCAAACTAGTAACACCTATAATGTTGGCTAGTGCTTCTAATTGTTATAGTCAAAGTAGGGAAAGAAAAGGATGAACTCAGGGATTTGAATTCTCAGTTCAATTATCACACAAATAACCAGAAAGTTTCTATATCTGCTCTGAAAGAAACTCTCATTCCCTGTAACCACAGAGCTGAGATTGCTATAAAACAAACACAAAATCACATTCTGCGAGTGGGTGGTTTACAATGCACATTAAATTCCCAACATTTCAGAGTGTCTGTTGTTAAGGCATTGATTGGGTGGGGGTGGGAGGCCTGCAAATTGAAATGAGGGCTGTTGGCAAGATCTTGATGATGTTTGAGACATGGAACCCCTGAATTCCCATTCCTTGCCATTAGAATCAGCTGCTTATCCCCATCTGAGTTAACCCAGTTTTGCCCAAAGAAACTCCAGTGGCCTCCTCTGGGATAGCTCTCATGAAAGATACTACTTATGCTCCTCAGGACACACCATTCTTTATTTCTAGACCTATAATCATACTCAAGTCCCAGAAGACTTTAAAAGTGTGGTACCAGTGGATCCTTGAGGAAGTACACACTGCAAAGGCTATATGATTTTTTTTTCATTTTATAGAGACATAAAAATGAGAGTATGTGTATGGCAGTGGACTTATGAGACAATGGTGGAAGAAACATAAAGTTGGATCAGTCCAAATGTACTAATGTGAGGTCCGCTAAGTAGAGATTCTGCTTTTAGCATTTTAGCTCACTACTAGAACAGGATGCAATTATTTGGTTTGCTGACTGAGATGTGGACCAAAAGGTGACATAAATCCAATTATTGCTAGAAATGCCTTGGCATTACATAGAGGAAAGGATTCAAAAATTAAGGAAGATGGGAATTAGAGTGGCCTTATCCCTAGTATCTGCTCACCTATTCTAGAACAATGTCCAGAGAATACATCTTCCACAATGATTTTAAGAAATGAATTTTTAGAGTCCCAGGGCCCTTATAAATTTCACTGGTCAATTTTACTACAGGTCAGAAATTAAATGGGAACTACTGGCACTAAATTAAAAAACTTAAAAGCATGTAGTAGGAAAAAAAATTGATCCTGGGATGGTAGGGGCCAAAGGGCAACCCCCAGTCATCAAAGGAAAGGTGATTAAGATTACCACATGGACAGTAGGGTCAAGGAGCAATTAGAGTAATCTGACTTGCAGAAACATATAGCAATGGTTACGTGATCCCTGAGTTCCTAGAAATTAAATAGATGGGAAGTCTACTAAATTCTTACTAGATCTGCATAAGCACAAGAGTTCCAGATCAAGTAAACAGAAGTCAAACTTGAATCACAAAAAGAGTCACAGCCCCTCCCTCAATCAATTCCCAGACTGGAGTCAGTTTATAGAACCAGAATGCCTTGAATGGAGGGGAGGATCGGTGCCCTTATGGAAAGATCCTCTACACTACCAAATTGTAACTATTGATCTTTCTCCCAGACTTATTCCAACAGACCTACCACTTCTTACCAGGATGACTATGCACTGAGGAAAAGGAAATAATCAGGTGTCAAGGGAGACTATGGGATATGCCTTTGAACTGACACTGATTCCAATAAACGTAAAATACTGCTATAGCCCACCAGATAGGGCTGTCTGATGGAGGTCAGGTGATCAAATGGAATTGTAGCTCAAGTCCATCTCATAGTTGGCTCAGAGGTCCCTGATCCCACCTGTTTTTAGTTTACCAACTCTTTAATGCATCATTGAAATAAACATGCTTAGCCCTACATTGGTTCCCTGATCCATGGAGTGGGGGCTATTATGGTAGAAAGGTGAAATGGAAGACAATAGACCTGTCTCTACCCAGAAAAATAGTAAATCAAAAGCAATGTTGCATTTCTGAAGGGACTGCAAACATTAGTGCCATCAATAAGGACTTGAAGGACACAGAGAGTATGATTCCCATTGTATCCACATTCAACATTCCTATGTGACTTGTGCAGAAAACAGATGGAGCTTAGAGAATGATAGTGGATTACATATGTAGGTAGACCAGTTCACCTTATGTTCAATAAACTTTTGGACAGTGGCTCCACCTGTGGTAGGTCACTTTACACTCCTAAAAACTCCTGTTATAAAGGTCATATCTACTAGTTTCAACTCCCTTCCACACCTATGGACAAAATTTTAGAAGTACATTTTACATTGTTGTTCTAATCAGAAAGCTAAGTTCCAGCCATCTGCTGTACAGGTGACATCTAATGATATCGGAAGCCCTTGTAGAGAGGTGCCCAGAGATCATACCTGGGCTATCAAATATGCTTTTATAAATACTCTCTGCTTGGGAAACACCCTAGTTCCATTTGGCTCTCTTCTTCATCAGCCCATATAGTTGGCATGGATGTTGAGTGGGATGAGGAGTGAAAGCCTGCTAATAACCCAGGGGCCTAAAGGCCCTCTACATTCTTCACTGCATGGGTGTTGGAAAAGGTGTTCACTTTATCTCTTGCCATGCCTGGAAATCAAATGGGTCTTACCTGACCTGACGTCCCCGCTCCCACAACTTCACAGGGCATTGGATTTTGTTGAGGTTGACAGCCCATCTCCTAGCATGCAAATGAGCTGTTCTATTGCATCCTATAACAGTGGTTGATCTTCTCCAGTTAGCAGAATATCACTGATATATTGGAACCAGATAACATCAGTAGAGAATGAGAACAGATCAAGGTTCCGAGCCACCATGCCATGACAGATGTTAGAACTGTGTAGATATTCCAGAGGCTGTACCGGGAATGTCCACTGCCTTTCCCAACAATTTAGTGTGAATTGACCTTGCAAATTCAGTTTCAAAGGGTTGTTGAAAAAAGCATTAGCTAACTCCAGAACACCATGCAAAGAGCCGAGGGAGGGTGTATTTCATGAGTATAAGTTTTAATTTTGCAAGATGAAAAAGTTCTGGAGATGCATTACACAACATATACTTAACATAGTAGAACTATATATTTAGAAGTGATTAAGAGGTAAAATAAAACAAGAAAACAGATTTAATAACTTAAATATGTTCAGCATGTTCAGTTTATAACAATTGTACCTAATAAACCAGTTAAAAATAAAATAAAGAAGGCAGTCTTTATTTTAAGGCAGTCTTTATTTGTAATTCAAATTTGATGAAGAATTATTATTGAGTTCCTATAACTCAACAAGGAAGCAACCCAACTTGAAAATGGACAAAGAACAACAGCAATAGGCATTTTCCCAAAGATGTACAAATAGTCAATAATCATAGGAAAAACAGCATTGTTATGAGGGAAAAGCAAATCATCCACTGGGTGGTATCACCTTACATGCATTACAATGGCTGTTTCAAGCTAAATGGAAAATAAATGTTGATAGGGAATATGGAGAAAATTAAACCCTAAAAATTTTCTGGTGGGAATTTAAATTAAGCCACTACTATGCAAAATAGTATAATAGTTCCTCCAAATGTTGAATGTGGAATTATTGCATGATTAGGCAAATCCATTTGTAGGTATATTCCCAAGAGAACTGGAAGGAGAGACTAAAACCAACGCAGGCACACCAATGTTTATGGCACCTTTATTCACATTAGCCAAGTGGTGTAAACAACCCAAAATTCCCTAAACAAAAGAATAATTATGCAACATGTTGCATGTCCATGCCAAGTTGTATCATTCACTCTTAAAAATTAATGTAGCTCTGAAAAATCCAATAATGTATGTGAATTGGGAAAACATTCTAAGTGCTAAACCAGAAAAAAATTATGATTCCACATATCAGATCCTTAGAACAGGCAATTCCACAGAGACAGAAAATGGAGTACAGATCACCAGCAGTTGGAGAAGAGGAGGAATTGGGCATTCTTGTTTAATAGTATGGGAATTCTGTTTGGCAAAGTGTAAAATTTCTGGAAAAGAAAACTATCCACAACATTGTGTAAGTATTTAATGCCATTTAATTGTATACTTTAAATGGTTAAAGGATAGCTTTTATTTTATGTACATTTTGCAATAAAACCCCAATTATGATATGCTTTGGAATAGCTCAAGAGAAAAATTATTTAATATTCACTTGATAGTATTTAAGATGATTGCATTCGGGCACACAAGGCAGCTGCTCCATGTGAGAAATGGTTCTGGTGTGTACAGAACTGAGCTGAATTGCTAAAATATACGAACTCAGCCAGGTTCAGTGGTGGTGGAGCACTCTTGTAAACCCAGTCACTATGGAGGCTGAGGCTAGGGGATCATAAGTTTGAAGTCAGCCTCAGCAATGTAGCAAGGCCCTCAGCAATTTAGTAGGACACTTCTCAAAATAAAAAGTAAGGACTAAAAAGAATAGAGGATGTATCTCAATAGGTCAACTGTAAGTGGATCAATCCTCCAAACACAATATATTTATGTATATAAATGCATATATATATATGTGTGTGTGTGTATACATTTGTTTATACTTATATATAAATTTATAACACATTTTTAAAAAATTCCCCAAAATACACCATCTAGGAGAAAACTCAGACATATACAAAGACAGATCAACCAGGCAAATGATCCTGAATGACAAAGGATTTGCAGAAGATCATGGAAGAAGAATAAGAAGAGATTGATTTCAGGGTTCTCAGAGACCATTTAAAAAATTTTTGTTCTTTTTAGTTATACATGACAGTAGAATGTATTTTAACATATTATACATACATGGAGTATACTTTCCCATTCTTCTGGTTGTACATGATGTTCAGTTACACTGGTCATGTATTCATTAATTAATATAGGAAACTAATGTCTGATTCATTTACTGTCTTTACCATTCCCATCCCCTCTCACTTCCTTTCTTTCCTTTTTGTCTAATCCAAAGTACTTCCCTCGCCTCCCCTTATGGTGTGTTAACTCTGTTATCAAAGAGAACATTTGGCCTTTGGTTTTTTGGGATTGGCTTATTTCACCTAACATGATAGTCTACAGTTTCATCCATTTACCAGCAAATGACATAATTTCATTCTTCTTTATGACTGAGTATAGTCCATTGTATATATATATACCACATTTTCAGAAGGCCTCTTAAAATACTACTTCCTTTTGAACTTGCAGCATGGTGTAGACATTAAAGAGCTGGTAGACAGGTCTGGAGAAAGGGAAGGAGTGACTAGAGCTAAGCTGGGGTAAAATGAGCGACACTCTTATAAAAGCAGGAGCCACAGACACAATATATTGTTGGAAGAGTTATATACCAGGAATTCACTAGTGAAAACTCTCAATCAGAAGTCAGAATTTTCATACCTTCAGCAGTGAGAGCAGTAGACTTGAGGAGCAGGAAAAGAAAGAAACAGAAAGACAAAACCATATGAAAAATAGAGTAAGAGAGAGAGAGGGGACAAAATAAGTCAGAGCGCCCAGCTCGAAACCTAGGATGACCAACCCTAGCCATGGCGATAAGTCACAGGACACTGACATCTGAGGGTGAACACTGTGGGCTATTGAGAAGGATCTGTTTTGACTTTCTAAATTGGATGTTATCAGTACCAAAAGATTACATAGTAATGCAAATTCACATATGTGTATCCTATACCTCTATGTAGCAAATGATTATTCATCATCTAGGATAACATATACAATAAGTTCTTATTACTTCTTATCACCATTTCCTTGCTACTGAAATAGATGGCTCTTGGTATAACAGCAGACAGATTGGGGCATATCTATCAACAGGGTGGGGTTGAGGCTTTTCCTCCTTCTATAGCCCAAGAGGAGGCTACAGAGCTCTGTATTCATCCCTTCTTTCAATACTGAGGTCCCTAGTAATACCAGAGCAGGGTAAAAAGAGTTGGAAGACGTTCTACTCACTGAACCAGAAATGTTAATTTATGATAAAATAATCTCCCTAATTTACACTGGAATCTAATATTTAGAAATAACAATGCAAATAATGCAACATATTTTTCAAAGAATTTAAGTAGAGTAAATCTAACATGAAAATACATGAACAATCATAAGTATTTTAATAATAAACATGACTATTTTAAGTCCAATTCAAATTGTCAATGTTGGAGGTATCAGTTGACTATTACTGCATATATTTCAACACCATAATTTTAGGAATTGTGGTTCTCTGGTTTGGTTGTGGACCTAGTTTTGGCTGAGCCATCCATGAATCTCCAATTGATGAGCTGGCTGAACCCAGAGGGTCTAAAATAGCTTTACCCACATATTTTTGGTCTTGCAAAGGTGAGTAGAGTGGGGTCTCGGAAGGTAGAGACCTGAGGATCATTCATTCTCCATTGGGTCAAAAGGAATCCAATGTGTAAACTCTTTTCTAGCCTCTCTTACATTCACTCAGAAAAGGTCCATTTGCCAAAGCAAATCATATTGCCAAGCTTGAAGTCATTGCAACAAGGACCCATACAAGGGTCTGGATATTTTCTGGAAGATGTGGTTCACTGGGGATCATCAGTGTAGCAGTCTACTACAATCTCCTCATATGTGCCAGATACGCGTAAGAGGATCAGGGTCATATCAGAAGATGGAATAATCAATGCACAAATCAGGTTAGGGGGACCTCTTTCCAGTCCATCTTGTAAGGATCTTACAAATCACTCTGTCCCTTTACCATATAGAAAGCTAAACAAACTGAAAAATCAACAAATCTTAGACTCATCAAAGAAATTAGATCCCAGGACCAACCCCCATCCTCTCAAATTGGTGAATCAGAAAGGCACTTACAGAGATTTATAACTTCTTGGAGTGAAAGTCCACTAGCAGAAACTTCTTTGGGAAGCAGTGTTTACAAAAACCTGAACTAGAATTGAACAATAGCTGGAAGCTCAGTGTGGACAGGGTTGATCCAGTAACTCAGGGCTCCTCATACGCTGGTGAGTTTTACCTTCAGGATCTCAACCAGGTTCTCACAGTATAACTAAGGCATTCTGATCTTGAAAAGTTTTAACCTTAGGAGAAACTATTTTACAAAAGCATGGCCTACTGAAATTTTGTCAGATTCTAAATGACCCAAGATAAAGAAACTACCATACTCAAGCCTTCTCCAGCCCTCAACCAGGAAGAAGGGATACACTCAACACCAGCTCCCACTACTCTTCCACATGAGAAAGGAAAATATCCAGCTATAGCTGCTTCCAGTTGTCCCAACAGAGTGGGGGAAAGTGAGGAAACTGATGTAGCTCCTTTCAGGAGCCCAGACTCACTAAAAGACTGAGCTCTAATCATAGGTCTAGCTACATCTTCCTTCACCAAGGAGGGTAAATGCAAAACAAACTAAGAAGCACTAACAAAGAACATACACATATTATATGCAAATGACAGGAAATCAAAGTGTGGGGAAGTCGTTTTAAAAGTCAACTACAGAATATTGATTATCGTGGTCTGGTTCTAGGAATGTCCCCCCAAAAGCACATATGTTAGGTAATTCAGAAATATTGAGAGATGGATTATGAGACCTGCAAACTTATATGTGGACTATTCCTTTAGATGAATTAATAATTTGAATGGGCCACTGAGTGCTAACTGTAGACAGGAGGATGTGGCTGGAGAAAGTAGGTCACTGTGCCTTTTGAGGCATATGTAATGTTAAAAACCACTGTGTCCAGGTCCTGGGTGTGTGGTAGGTTTGTCTTTCTCTCTCTCTGTCTCTCTCTGTGTGTCTCTCCTCTATTTACCTCTCTTTGCTTTTATTTTTATTTTTTCATAGCACAGATTGAACCCAGGGGCACTTAGCCACTGAGCTACATCCTCAGTCCTTTTATGTTTTATTTGAGGAAAGGGTCTTGCTAAGTTTCTTAGGGCTCTGCTTAAGGTTTTCTGAGGCTGGCTTTGAACTTGCAGTCCTTCAACACTCCTGCCTCAGCCTCTGGAGCTGCTGGGATTACAGGTGTGTGCCACCACACCTGCCTCTCTGTGCTACTTGTCTGCCATGAGGTGAGCAGCTTTCCTCTGCCATGCCCTTTGACCCTGGGCCCAGCAATGGAGATGGTAGAACCCCAAATAAACTTTCTTCCTCTAAATTGTTCTTGTCAGGTATTTCATTCACAGAAACTGTAATGTATAAAGCCGCCCCTCTCCCGTTAAAGGAATTTTCGGCCTCCTTACCACTTGTCAATCTGCACTCCGCCCTGCCTCTTCTGTTACAGGAATTTCTGGCCTCCCCACCACTTGTCAATCTGCACTCTGCCCGCCTCTTCTGTTACAGGAATTCTGGCTTCCCCACTACCTGTCAATCTGCGCTCTATCTGCGCTCTGTTCACCTCTTACATTACAGGAATTCCTGGCTTATGCTGCTGCCATTTTCCTGCTTCCCACTTTACTGTCCTAACATGCTATTTGTTCATCAGTCAGCTTGCAAGAATTCTCCTCCGCTATTGGTTCCTTCCAGTCCATGAGATTCCAATATCTGGGAGAAGCCACACGCCATTTTACTCTTTTGCCCCTTCTTTTCGCCCTGAGCGGACGTGCCAATCGTCTGCATAAATAAAGTCTCTTGTGTGAGACCTCGTGACTGTGGAGCATTTTTTCTGGGAGCTATTGGCAAGCCACAACTGAGCCAAGCGAGGGAGCAACAGCTCAGTGGGATTCCGCAGCAGCGGCTGCCTTACATCTCGGGAGCGCACAGCGGTGGCTACCGCTGTGGCAGCCCAAGTTGAGCTGCATTTTCCCCTAACAGAAAACAAAATGCTGATTAATATTGGAATGATAGTTAATATTGTATTGTATATTTCAAAATTGGTTAAAAAGTAGAGTTTAAATTTTTCTCACAACAAAGAAATAAGTATGTGAAGCAATGGATAGGATATAGAAATTGACCTGACACATGTATCATAACATTACCTTAGGTCCATATGTCATATAAATATGGGTGATTATTGTGAAGTAAAATTAATATAGGGGCTGTGGCTGTAGCTCAGTGATAGAACACTTGCCTAGCATGTGTGAGGTACTGGGCTTAGTCCTCGGCACTACATAAAAATAAATAAAATAAATCATTTTAAAAACACTATAATCCATGAGCCTCTACACAATATGTCAAAGAAAAAAATATATAAATGATGAAGATCAGAAATTAAAAGGGTGGAATCCATACAGAGTCCATAGACATTAAAAAGATAGTAAAGGAATACCACAAACAACTCGATGTTCTTAAGTTCAAGAAAGTACATGAAATGTGTTGATTTCTTGCAAGACAACTATGCTAGATTTAACACAAATTATCAATCAGAATAGAACTGTAACTAATCAAAGATACTGAAACAATAGGCCATCCCACCAATTTAAGATAGGTTCTTGGTTAATCTCTTCCAGAAGATAAAAGGCATAAAGAGCTACTTTCTAGCTCATTGTATTTGATCAGCACTAAAGTAATAACAAAATCAGACAATGATTACAAAAAAACTGCAGACTTAAATCTGTCATAAAATTAGGTAAGAAAAAATGCAATTAAGTATTAGCAAATATACCCAGAAAGAGACCTGCATCAGTTTAGCCAATTGGTATAGTAAAGAGCAGAGCCAACGCAGCACAGCCCAAGATCTTTCCAGCAAGTGGTGTCATGACCTGAACATCCCCATCAGCAAGATTACCTACAGATGTGAAGGAAGACTTAGAGAGAAAGGAGGGAGCAGGGGAAAGAAACTCTTGTAAAATAGGGCTGGAAACTTACCAAATTTGACAAAAAATAGATACCTCTGGATTCAAAGTTTCCCCATTGTAAAATCAATACAAACAGCCATTCCTGCATCACAGGGTGCATCACATCACAGGGTGCATATTTGATACATATCACACATGAATAACTGGGTTTGGTCTGTTTGTGTTTGTATACAGAAATTCTCAAAAAAATTTCTTCTGCAATTGAACATTCAATGATTTTGAAGAAAAGATACTAAAACATCCAAAAATTTTCTTGAAGGTTTTTCTCATTTTCTATACCTGTTCTGAATTTTGAATAATGTTATATTTAATTTAGTTATTTTTGTTGTGTTGTTCAAGACCTCTACATTAAGATAATAAATTAACTGGAAAAATCATGAGGAAATTTTATTCAAAATTCACAAACTAAGTAAGTATAGAAGAGATGTAAGTTCTATGCCTGAGTTGATTCAAGGCAAGAAAATATTATGTGAGAAAGTTGAAACTGCAAAGAGAGGAGAACCTGAAAGTAATAATTCCTATGAAATAACATTACAGAAACAACCCAATTTCCAAAAGTGTGATATTGATGGAGTAAGCAGATCTACAAGGAAGCAGTTCAAGTCTCTGTACTAGGCAGAAACAACAGAAAATGAAAGAAGGACTCCTCTGGCAGTATGAGCAGGTGGAGTTGGAAGGAGGGATCTTGAAGGCCCAGGAGTGTGGAGGACATGTGGGCTGGAGGGTGGGGCAGGGTTGTGGTGCAGCCTCATCTTTTTGCCCTCCCTGCTGTCAGGATCACTGTGATGAGAGAGCACAGCCCTGTGATACCCTCTGCATGAAGATAATAAAATTAACTAGAAAAAAATCATGAAGAAATTTTATTCAACATGCAAAAACTAAGCAGAGAACAGATTTGTTCTATGTCTGAGTTGATTCAAGGCAAGAAAATATTATGTGAGAAAGCAGAACTGCAGAGAGAGGAGAACCTGAAAATAAAATCACAATTACCCTGTAAAATAACAATTACAGAAACAACCCAATATCCAAACAGTGTAGTATTGATGGATCTAGCAGAGATCTAAAAGGAAGCAGATCATGTCTGGTTGCTAGGCAAAACAACAGGAAATGAATTAAGGCCTCCTAGGGCAAGGTGAGCAGATAGAGTTGAAGTAGGGATCTCGAAGCCCCACGGGTGGAGGACATGCTGGGCTTGAGGGTGGGCAGGGGTGGTGAAGCCTCTTCTTGCCCTTCCCCTGCTGTCATGATCATGAGACAGCACCCTGTGATACAGGCCTGGGCCCTACTCCCATTCCTAAGAGACCTCCCAGGACTCATTTGTCCAAACCAGACAGTGCCATTTAGATGATGGAGAATCCTCCTTTCCTCTGAATAGTGTAGTACCATGGCTGAACCCCAGCTTCACCACCTGGGCAATGGATTTGATCCTTGGCTTTGTGTGTGGACTGGGGCTTTTTCTCCTCTTATTGCCCTGCCTCCAGGGTAATCATCCTTCCACACCAAGGAAAAGGGAAAAACCCAGGTAAGAAACCCTCAGACCAGACCAACAAAAAAAGATTCTCTATTGTCTACTCTTCTTTCCATTTTTCCAAAATAAGTAGAGATACTTCAAAAACATCTCAGGACAGAACAGAGCATCATTCTGGAACAGGCAGGGCAGGGCAGGGAGGGAGTGTGACTAGGTTTCTCCTATTGAAGCTCTCAGATTATCTAAGTGGTGAGCTGCAGGTCCCAGAGCGAAACACACACTGGACTCCTGAGAGAGTTGGGAACCTCTGTAGAAGGACAGGCCTTGAGTACTGGTCCATCAGTCATCTTCTCCTGGCAGGTGTCTCTGGAACAAGTCTTTCCTCTGTGTTTGACTGATGTGAGGTGTGCTGAGTCCTGAGGGTCTCCATCACAGGTTGGAGTCATCTCTGGCTTCAGGAAGAACCCTGTCTGGAAGCCTAGAGAGTGTGGAAATGAGTCATTTCCTGAGTGAAGGAGCAGTGACTGAGGACATCCATGGTGCAGTTTAGATAGAAAATTCCCTTTTGTGTTTTCAAAGAAAAATGAAGTACTTTGACACTTTAAAATTTTTCTCTGAATAAAAGTGCTCCACTCACTAACTTAGAAAGTTATGCTGTTCAGAAACATGGAATGTCTGCAGCTAGTCTAGGAGAGTAGAGGAACAACGGGCACCAGCCTCTTTTTTTCTTGTTGGTCAACATCCAAAGGTGAAGAAAGGACAGCAAAAACAGGAAGAAGAGTGGAATTCTGGAAGGTAAGTGCTGCCCTTCCAACACAGAGGTGATTTTCTTTCCCCTGTCCCAAGAGATTGGAGACATGTCCCAGAGAATGTCAGCTGCAGACAAGAGAGGGGGATTCTGGGAAGGAAATCATCATGCCAGAGACTCTTCACGGTTCTCTGCTCAAAATGAAGCTGTGGTGGGCCAGGAGTGGGTGATGTCCAGTAGGATGGTGTGGGCAGTTATGAAGCCATGCTGTCTAGATTTGAGGTGGAACTTCCTGGTCAAAGTGTGGAGAAGATCTCACTTTCCTAACACCCATTTATCTTAGAGATGATCCAATCTTTCTCCCCACAGGTGGGTTATGAGCACAGTGGGGCTAGTGGAGGTGGAAGGAAATGACAAAGTGCAACACTTCTGTGTGCCTTGCTATCCCTATCACCTGTCATGTGGCCTTGAACACTGGTGCCTGCCCTCCAGAGACTACTCTCACATAATCTTCCCCATATGGACATTCTACTCATCTTCCTCTCCACAATAACCCATCTCCATTTTCAGATTATACTGATTGCTGGAAGAAAATGGAAGAGGCTGAAGATCAGGTTTCTCTTCTACTAAGGTAAGTAACATTCTACTTCTTCCTGTTTCCTTCCTAATACTGCCTATGATATGATCCAACAACACAAAGCTCTAATGGGGCAGGGGGAGCCCTGAGTTGGGGCAGGATCTGACTAAAGCTCTGTATGGAAGAACAGGGCTTTGTAAACTCAGGTGTAGGGCATGAGAGGCCATGAACCACAGGTGCCCACCCCTGCCCCAACTGCCCTACCTCCTGGTCCCATCTGCTCCTGACTACAGCCTGTGCCTACTAATCTTGCAGCCACCTAGGAAGCTTCAAGATGACAGCAGTTTTCACCATGTCTTACAAGATGACCCAGATGAGAAGTGCAAACCAGAGTCAGCTATCGTCCACCAATCACAAACACTGCCTGTGCAGGATGCTCTGAACACTGCCTTCTTCCCTTTGGCTTCACTGGCTTCTTTGAGCAGACATCTTCTGCTTCTGGCTTCCACTTCCTCATCAAACCTAATGGCTTCCTCCATGTCTGTTGGGTCACATTCATCCCTGATTGCCTCTCAGTCACCATAGTCTGTGATTCCTCTGAAATGACATTCACCTCAGCCACATGGACTTCCCCCTCCCCATCTCATTCTCCTGATCCCATGGCCTGCCCTCCACCTCTGCCATGCCCCAGCCTGACTCTTCCTCATTGTGACTCAATGACACTTCACTCAGAACCACCCACAAGCTCCTCATCACCCAACTGCTAGTTGCTGCTTCTGTGCCAATGTCTTCTCAGTTCCACTGCCTTTTCCCATCCTGTCACCTCCTGTCCCATCACCTTCTCCTGTCCCATTGCCTTCTCCTGTTTTGTTGCCTTCTCCTGTCCTCTTACCTTCTCCTGTACCTACAATCTCAGGCCATGTTCCCTCCACCTCTCCACCTCATCCTTCTTGTTGCAGATGGCTGCCAGATTCTAGTACGTCTCCCATAAACCACACAGAGAATTCCAGGGAGATCATGTTTCGTACACCAGAGGACTCATAATGGGCAAACCACCCACTCTCACAGGTAGAGGCTGAAGGTACCTCTTTCATTTATCCTGATACCAGAAACTGCTGGATATACTAATAACCAAGACAGAAGAAAGAACATTTATAATGAGAAGACAAAAATGAATCAGATTATCCCTATATTCTCTGAGAAGCACAGTAAAGTCACTGGGCAGGGAGCAGGACATCACCATCTCAAAACCCTGGAACACAAAAGGCAACCAGACCAGCTTTCTTTTCCTCAGCACCTCTTTTACACCAAGGTCCTGGGGAACATTTACAGCAGAAATCCAGTGAGTTTTTTGGGGGCCTCCCCATTCTGTACAGAGAGTCCGGATGTCTGGACCCTCAGCAGACTTTTCCTCCATTTTATTCAAAGAATTTCCTAATTACATTCCAGGGCAAGTGCTGGCTAAACCTGGACTCTTTTCCTCCCAGTTGTTGCTTGACCCTGTTGTCCAACTCCAGCCTAGACTCCAACCTTGATCTGGTCCCAGTGCCCACACTAACTCAGATCACAATCAGGACATCTCACATTCTCTCTCCCAAGCATGCCATGCAACTGTCCTCTGAATACTGCCTGTGAATTTTCATGTCCTAAAAGCCAGAGACCCAGTTGCTTTCCCCTCTGCTTTTCAATATCTAGAATATCACCTTCTGAGGAAACAACTCCAAACTAGACAGGCTTTACCTTATTTGGTCCAAAAGTCTCAGAATTGTAGTCATTTCACTTTTGAGAACAGGGCCTCCTATGACCACAAGCCCATCAACAAGACCCCAGGGGATTTCATCAGCTTTGAGCTCCAGGAGAAACTGGAGCAACACCTTCAAAAGAGGTTCATGCAACACCAGTATGGACTACCACTCAACATCTACCCATATCTGAATCTGAGGAGTCCTGGGCAAAGTCCCAAAACAGGTCAGGCAAAGAACAATTGTGGGTCTTTCTGGACCTCCATGTTTACAGATGACAGCAGCCCTGCTGTACAGGAGAATGGTCAGAGAGGCCAGAAATAATCAAAGAGGGCATGATTCCTGTGGGGTTTTGTCATTACAGATGTGAACTTATCATGTCTCTGCCCCACCTGGAAATTCAAACACCCACAAAGAAACTGGGGATGGACCATCCTTAAAGGTGAAGAAGCCTTCAGGAATACCTCCCAGGAGTTCTCCCTCCTTGATGCTGGCACTTGGCAGGAGGAACATGTTACCAGTCAAAGTGTGAGGTACATGGGGGGCTACCCCTCAAGGTCCTCAAGCACATGAATCTCTTCAAATGAAACACTCTGAGGCTTTACCATTTACACCACCCCTTCCTCTCAGCCTCCTGAACTCCAGGGTTGACTCCATTGCCCATGATACCAATGTCCTGGGAAAATTACCCAGAAAGGTACAGGATTGAAGGAGGTAGCAGAAACTTCAGTTCCCACCCTGAAGTGTCCTCTCTATACCCCATTTGAGTCCCTGTGCAGGTATCCATCTAGTGACATCTGTGGATTCTCAAATGCTTCATCAACTACACAAGAGGGCAGCCTGCTCTCTTAGTCCCACAGTTACATTCTTGTGGCAAGAACCTGGCACAGTGATGCTGTCCTGGGTTCTGGAAGAGAAAGCCTGGAACCAAGTCTAAGCCTAGAAATGGGCAGATATGAGCCACTGCAGAGTGGAGCTGTGAGCTCACAGGCTCATGCCACAGTATGTCATCATGTGGGGTAGGGTCCCAGTTTTTAAAAGCTGAAGAAATCAGAGAGATAGAGGATGATGAGTAGTGCTCTGACTGGGTAGTCTCCATGGAAATCAGGAAGACATCAACTCCCCAAATGTTAATATTAATCTGGGGAATTCAGATCTTGGGGGACCAGTAAGAGCCTGTCCCCCTTTGAAGTTCTGTTTGCCAGGGCCAAGGATACTCATGCCTGAAAGCACAGACTGAGTCACAGAATCAACCTCAAGCTCTGGCTATTGGTGTCATCCTGCAAGACTATGCCACTGAAAAGTTTCATCACAACTGTGTCTCTGAGGTGCTCTTGACTGCAGACATCCTAGCTTCCCAGAGAGATTTTCCACTCCCTAGACATGACCAGTAGCAGTGTAACAACTTCCCAGGGGCTGCACGGACTCTTAACCAGAGAAGAGCAGCCAGGACCTGCAGGAGCCCAAGATCCTTCAACTCCAGGATCCATGGAAGTGAAAGAAATAAGTTTAGGACAACTGCCCAGAGAGAGGACAGTGTATGGTCCAGGTCACAAGCCCAACAAGGTTTAGGAGAAAGGCCCTCCTGTGCTGGTAAATGGGCCCCTCTGCCTCATGGAGGTAGGAGACACTGTCCTCTCAGGCTCCTTCAAGAAGCACTTGGGAGACAGAAAAGAATTTTCTGCAGTATATTTCCCCCTGGAAAGGCAAAGGGCAGGACAACTCCCTGCCCCAAATCATGACCCCATCAATTTACCCAAAGTCAAGGGTCAGTCACAAGCCGACTCTTTACAGACAACAGGGCATTGGAAGCCCAGGAACTCATGACCACTGTTGAATGGATCATACAGCAAAAAATGAGTTTCATCATGACCATCATAACCTTTCTGCCTCCAAGAAAACATGCTTAAAGAGGAACCCCAGGTCCCTGAGGAGGCAATCCATTATCCCAGGGGTCCCTCCTTGTGGCTTGTGTCACCAGACCAGCCCCAGGGGCCACAGCCATCCTATAAACAGGTGGATCAGAAATGACAACAATGATCAGGCCTTGCTGCACCTCTGGCCAGACCCTGCCAGCATAGGCTCAGGGTGGCAGGCATCTTGGGTCACAATGTCCACTGTCCAAGACACACTGCTCTTCAGAGATATTTGTTGTCTGGTCAACATCAACATGTTTCTCACTCCTGTACTGCTGGGATAAGTTTTCCCAAGTACTGAGAAAACCTGTACCCATGTGAGCCCATCCTTTGATAATGGCTTTCCCTAGTTGAGGTGACAACTGATTTATAATAACTGCTTTTTTTTTTTAATAATCAGAGAGGCTTTGTCTGTTGTGGTGGATCATAGGGAATGAGGTCCCATCTGTTCTTCATTACAATGGATTCCAGAAACACTGGACATGCAAAGAGGTGACAGGGGCATTGAGTACACCAGATTCCCTCATTATACCTTAATATTCATGACTTTTGATCTTACAGAAATAATACAATGCATTTGGGATTCATCAAGATGGGACATGAGGACCCCAAGATCTGAATCAGCTTTCCCTCCATCCTGACCTTTGTGGGTTGTAGGAATTGGTGTACAGCATTACCATTGAACCTAGTAGCTTCCCATGCTACAAAATGGGCCCAGGAAAGTTGGGGAAAAGAGTGGTTTCCTGGCCTTGAGTTTAGAAGTGGCCAAAAGTCCTGGCTGCTAGATATCTTGGTGGGGAACAGAGGACACCTGCCCTTGAAACCCCTGCCTTATGGAGACTATCATGGAGATGGGCCTTGCCAGCTCCTTTAGCTCAGGCTGGATGACATACATGGCATGTCCTGCTTTTGCTCCTACCTCTTCACTCTCTAGAGCCATGATGGAAATTGCAGCTCTGTGTGGGAATGCAAGTCAGTGCTAAGGGCTGTGTCACATTCAGCTGGCCACCCCTCATTCCCACCCCCACCCCACAAATATGCATGTAATTCATTGGGGAGTTGGGGCACAGTGGGCAGAGAATGGGATGTGGAGGATTTAAATGGAGACCAAAAAAAGGGCAGAGTAACATGGGAATGCCACAAATGGTCGATGGGAAACTCCTGCCCTCCCCAGTACCAGCCACCAATCTGGGGGTAGGAAACACCACTGTCACCGTGCACCGAGCTCTGGCTCCCAGATCACAGGCCTGGAGAAGCCTCTTTAGCAAGGACACAGGCTAGAGAATGCAAACCCTTTGGTAGGGGAGATTCATTTCCTGACATTACATTGAATAAGGCTGCATGTCTTTGCCTCTTTAATTATAGAAGGATGAGTTAACAATTGGTGGAGTAGGTGGGTCTAGGGAATTCTAGTTGTGACTCCCAGTTTAATGACATTTAGATGTAAACATAGCCCTAGCACATCTGCAGTGGAAAGGTGGGTACCTTAAAAGGCCAAAGGGTGGTCTGGGATCACAAAGCAAGTTTCTGTAGACCTCCGAACTTGTTGTCCAGAGACTAGAGAAGAAAATGTGGTTTAGTTAGAACTTGGCACATCAGGGCAGTGACTTGTCCAAAATGTGGGAAAAAGCTGGGTGTTGGGGGCAATCAGGAGTGTTACCCAGCCTCACTCTGCTTCCAGCACACATTTATTCTTCCCTGGGCCTGTCCACATGGGAAAGCAGGCAGGTCCCACAGGAGGAAGAGAAGAAGCCATGTCCACAGAATGTTTATGCTACAGCCCACCTGGGAAAGGCAGCAGGACTACTCCAGAGCCCCCTGCCCTGTTTTGTCCCTGATGGAGAGTCCAATACCAAGAGGTGCCACCAAGGCAGATGACACAGGCATGGTCCTGCTCTTATGCCTGAAAGTACTCCATATGTAAAGCCAAAGTCCCTCCCAGTGTGAGCACAGGCCTACAGGCCACCCCCAAGCCAGGTGCTGTCCCTTCATTATCATAGCAGATCCCAGGGTGGGCCTAGCATCAAGAACAGACCCAGGGACCGAATGGGTTAGAACAGAGTCAGGTCACTGAATCTGGCCTTGCTGGGTCCTCTCAAAGTCTAGAGATGCAAGTTTCAGTGAGAGGAGCTGGACATGGACCCCAAGGATCCTGGGATAATGCCACAGAGACACTGATGGACAGACAGAAGTGAGAGGTAGTCCTGTGCCCTCTGCTGCTGACAACTTTGTTATTATGAGAGGCAGTAATGCCAACAACCAGGAGACACACAGAGACAAAATGAGTCACCCAGAGTCTTCTCACAGAATTCTCATACATAAGTAAGACACCCCCACACATAGCCCTTTAAAGACCAACTAAAAGATTGTCACAGCAACCACCACAGAACCTTCAACCACCAGTCACAGAAACACAAGGACCTCCCTCAGATATAACACCAACTCAGGGTCCTCACAGAACCCCTGACACAGACCTCCCAGAGGAACCTTTGACAGAGAATTCTACTAGGAGACCTCAGAAACCTAACACAGAGATCTCCCACAACAACTTTCACTGCCACGGTCCTCATGCAGTGATCTCTCACAGAGACCTCCCACAGAGTTCCAGACCTTGGGGAAACATCTCCACAGAGATGTCCTACAATTTCCTCAGTGAGAACTTATCACAGAGACCACCAAGAGATATTACAGAGACATCTCACAGAAACACAGTGACCTCATGGAGGATCCTCACATGGAAACCTCATACAGATTTTACACAGATTTTAGAGACCTACACAGAGATGTCACACAGGCACCTCACACAGTTACCATGGGGCCAGAACACAGACTGTTCACAAAGACTTCCCACAAACCCACACATCCTTCCTGTGAAACTACTTAGCCAATGAAAGCACAAGAGAGACACCACCAGCCTTGTTCTCCCACCAGAACTCTGAGACAAAGATACTGTCAACATGGCCTCCCAAATGGTGTTCTCTGCTTGGAAAAATCCTCAGGAACTTCTGTTCCTTTGTAATGTCACTGCCTCTGAGCAGAAGAACTGCAGATTCCAAGTGCAGACCTGCAAAATTCTTTCCTCTACAGGTTTAGACTAGCCTCAGGTCTGACCCAGTGAATCACAAATGTTAAACATAAATTAAAGGTTGCCAACCTCCAGTGAGAGAAATTTCCCTTTTGTCCAGTTTTAGTTACTATCTTCTGAAATGTATAAATGTCATTTTTTATTTCATTAGAGAAAAGAACTGATTTCAGGATGGTCAACTACTTTGGAAGCACGATAAAGATCTATTGCAAATGGACCCTAGAAATGAAATAAACCAGCAAAGAGGCATCTGGACCCCCACCTGCTATAAGATAAGGAACTAAATAAAGTTGTTATATTCATTAATCAAAATAATATTAAATTTCCATAACTAATGAATTGTGAGGGACCATGAGTGTGAGCAAAGTGAACATTCTCATGTCTTTATCTTGTTAACCTCACTAAAATTAATAATAAAATGAATGGGAAAATGCAAACAATCTAAATATTTTATCCTACTTTATTAGTTTACCTAATAATGCCAATGGAATTCCACTCTTGACCCCAATTTACTACATACTTTCCCAAAATATTCCCTGAAATAATGTTAGTAACACATTACTAACCTTTTATGTGTAATGAAGATGATTTTCTTTCAATAATGCATTGCAGGCTCAAGTTCTCTAACCAAAATTCTCATAATCAAATTATGCAAACATGAGGCATATTTTCTAGTTAAAAAGATTCTCACCCTCACCCTCCACCTCTTTTAGTATTGCTATAGGTTTCAGGTTTATTGAACAGTATTTTTTTCCTTTATAATAGTTCAATGCCACAGCTCAGTGAAACAAGTTTCTCCCTTCTGTCCTCTGCCATGATGGCCCCAAGGACACCTGCACAGTGCTGGCACATCCCTGGGTGTGGATGACACACTCAATTTCCTCCCAAGGGGAATGAGTTCTTGTACAGTTCTCCTTTGCATGAGGGGCTTTTCCTGCTGAGATGTTCACAACAAGCTGATGAAAGGGTGCTTGTTCATGAAATTGTTCACAAGGACAATGGGAGATTTCTTATGCTTTGCTAGTAGAAATCAGGCATCTCTCAGTTTTAAAGCATATGTGGTCCCCACAAACAGGAGGCTTGTCCCTTCCACAGGGAACTCTGGATGTCCTGTGGAAGGTGGAGAACAACTAACAACCAGGAGCCCCAGGAGTGCTCCCTGGGTGAGCAAAGGGGCTCACCCAGTAGTGAAATGCTAGTCCCTGCTAAGGGTCTTATGAGCATATCTGTAGGATCAGGAGTTCTGGTCACACTTCAGAGGGTCCATAAACCCATAGTGAGTCTGGAAAAGAGATCATGCTGGCAGGTTCAAGTTCTCCCTACCATTCCCTCAACCCCTGCAACACCACTGTGTGATTCAGTGCAAGCCTCTTATTTCCACACCTGAATCCTAAGGACATGGCAATTTACTTAATTCACGCAAAATGGTGGAACTGTGTCTTTAGTGATACCTGTGGGCTGCTGTTATCACCTGGGCCCTGGCTCACTATCAGTGAATCAGTTACAGATGTGCCAGTCAGGTCCCCTCTCCCAGGCATATTCACTGTACCTGAGCACCCCACCTGAGAGAGAAGGCACCTCCAAGCAGGTCACAATTTAGTCTCAGTCACTGCTTCAAGAGACCCCAAATCAGGATACTCCTGAGCCCAATGCCAGTCACATGCACAGAGTGTTTCCAGCGTGTGGAACTTCAGATGCTTTGGGAGGACTCCTGCTCTGCCCCCTCATGTCTCCCATGGGCTGGGAACCCAGGTAAATAGTATTGTTTAGGGAATAATAGCAAGGAAAAAGTCTATGTGTATTCAATATAGACAATTATTCTTAATATTTTTGATTTGAGGTTAGTTGAATCCATGGATGAGGACTCCAGATAAAGAAGGTTAACAGTATATATTGTATAAACCACATCACCTTATACAAAAGGGTCTTCTCATATTTAATACAAATAATGTCTGTTCCTAATGACTCTGTTATGACCCTCAGGGCAAGTTCCTTGCTAGTTTCCAAGGTTCTTTTCAATGCCTCATTTCTTGCAGTTGTGATTAGTTTACCATTGGTTTTGCTAGTCAATTGGAAGATGAAGTCCTCCTGAAAGGAGCAGGACTCTATCAGTGTCCTGCTTGTTCCATCATAGTCTATAGGTTCTTGGCAGGAATCTTAAGCCACAAGGTCATTCTGGATTGTTCAATTATAACTAGATGGTCATTAGCAAGTCCTATAGAGGGGCACCCACAGCTGGGGTCATCACCCTTTGCTTAGAGGGAATACCTGACAGAGACACTCCCACTCTGACCTTCTGCATGGAGGATGCTCCTCTTACAGCAGGGTTCCTGGTGTTGCCCTGGGGCCCAGGAGATGCTGCTTTATAGGAGCAATCTTCAATTTTATACTTTTACAGAGCTCTAAATAAATAAAACACTTGATATTCCCAAATCAAATGTGATGTATTTTCTTTGTTTTGCCTTGGCCAAGTAAAGAAGAAAAATATTTAAAAATAAAACAAAAAGTTAAAAACTTCAAAATGATTTTATGACTTCAATTTCTTAAAAGTAAGTAAATTTTAATGCAAAATTTAAGAAGGGCATAATCTCAGAATTGAGGACAAAACTTTTTTTGCTGGGGATTGAACCCAGGGCCTCATGCCTGCAAGGCAAGCACTCTACCAACTGAGCTATCTCCCCAGCCCAAGGACAAAACTTTAATCAGACACATTTTACTTAAGACAAACCTATCACATCATTCTTGCTGCTCTCATTCCCCACAGACCTGGACCCACAGTAGGAAAAATGCAAAATGACCCCATTTTATTCAACAGTTGACAAGATCCACTGAGACTTCATCACATCCTTTTGGGATGACTGATGTTAGTGGGGGTAATGTAGCAATATGGGAGGCAATGTCTATTTAAGCTTCTAGCATGTCTCAAACTGATCATATAGTTAAAGTATCAGTTACTCTCACAACATTACTGTAAACATCAGATTGGCTTCACAGATGAATTAAATCAGAATTTTACCTTTAAGGAGGGACATTCTGCACATTCACTTTGATTTTGGATTTATAGTCTATGTATGACTACTACTGTGTACACAACACCACTCATTTTTATCAATCCCTTGACAAGTTGTCCTTGTTGTCCTTGGGCTGCTTACTAAATGACTCATGCAGAAAGTCACTTATCATCACTTGCTGGGGAAACAAAGGCAGACCTTTTCAGTCATGCTACCTCACCCTCATTCACAGGCCCCATGAGCACCCCTGTTACAAACACTGTGGTGACCCTGAGGTCCATGATGCTCACCAGAGAAACAACTCCACACCTGCCTATTATGGTTGAGTTATGTGCCCACAAGTTCATGTGTTTCAACCACCAATACTTCATGTGATTTTATTTGCAATTGAGACTTTAAAGAAGTAATTAAGGTAAAATGAGGTCCTTATTATTGGCCATATAATATGGTGAACTTTAAAAAAGAAAATTAGTCTGGGTAAAGGAGTGCAGTGCCAAAAGACTGCTATACCCAGAAGGTTAGTCATCAAGAAAGCAGGAGACATAAAGACCTTGGATAAGAGTAAATTAAGGGAATGCATGACCACTAAACCAACATCCTAAAGACACTTGTTTGGTTTGCTCTAGAAAGTCCCCAAAAGGCTCATACTCTGTGCTTGATTCCCAATGCAGTGGTATTCAGAGATGGGCTTTTAGGAAATGATGAATCAAGAGGACTCTGACCTCCTAAGTGGATTAATCCACTGATGACTTTATAATATGAATGGATTATGGGAGATGGTGAAACTGTAGAAAATGGATCTAGTTGAAGGGAGTGGGTCCTCTGGGGCAAGACCTTGGCAACTATATCTTGTCACCAGCCCTTCCTGTCAGTTTATCTGCTTCCCAGATGCCAGGAGGTCAGCAACTTTCCTCTGCCAGACCCATCTGCCATGATGTTCTCCCTCACCTTAGGACAAAGTAATGGAGCTGATCAACCATAAATGAAATTTCTGTAACCATGAAGTAAAATAAATATTTCTTTAGAGTTTTTGTCAGGTATTGTGTCACAGGAATAAAAAGCTAAGATAATACAAAAGGAATACTACACCCAGAAGAGGAAGGTAGATAAAATCATCAGCAAATGTGAAAAAGTAAATCTCACTAGAGGAGTAGACATGCAAATGAGAAATAGTAAAACCATACATTATCAATGTAGTAAACCATCAAACTTCTATGAAAGAAAAAAAGATGGAATATTCAAATATGTCAGAAGAGAAAAGAGCAAAATGACAGGACAAGTACATACCATTTGATAATCACCCTGAATGTAAATTTTTAATTTTCCACATAAAAGATGCAGATTGGCTAAATGGATTAAAAAATAAGACCTAACGATATGCTGCCAACAAGAAACTTATCTCATGTGCAAAGACATACACTGATAGAAAAAGGATAGAAAATGATATTGAATTAAAGGGAATCCAAAAGCAAAGGAGTAGCTACATTTGTAATTGAAAAAACAGACTTTAAAACAAAATCAGAAAAGGTCACTATATATTGATCAAGGTGACAATTCCTCACAAAGATATAATTATTATAAATACATAAGATAAGACTTGGAGCACTCACTTTTAAGAAACACATGATTATAGACAAATGGAAAGACAGGCTACAGTAAATACATCATCCAGACCTCCAAAAAAATCAACAAAGAGACATCAATTTACACTATTACCAGATTGAATGGACTTAACAAACATCTAAAAATATTCCATCTAACAGTTACAAAATACAAATTCTTCAGCACACACACATAAATATTTTCCAAATAGACTATATGTTAGGCCATGGGCAACTCCTACTAAACTTTTAAAATGAAATAATTTCTTGTATTTTATCTGACCACAGTGAAAAGAACTAGAAATAACTGCAGAAATTACACAAACATGAAACTGAGCAACACACTATTAAATGAACAGTAAGTTATAGAAGAAATCAGAGGGAAATTTAAAACTCCTTGAATCAAAATGGAAGCATAACAATCAAACACAGAAAGCGGAGTAATTGGCAAGTTATAACAATGAATGCCTACATCAAAAAAAAAAAAAAAAAAAACAGAAATCAGGTCAAAAATCATGATACATCATAATGTTTTACAAAAACAAAACAAAACCAAATCCAAAATCCATGGAAGGAAAGAAATAGTAAAGGTAAGAGAAGAATAAATAAAGTAGAGACTAAAACAATAATACAAAGCATCAATGAAACAAAGGGTTGGATCTTTAAATCAAAAACATGAACAAATCCCTAGCTAAACTGACAAAAAGAAAAAAAGACCAAATAAATAAAATAAAACTTTAAAAAAGGAGTCTTAAGCCAGATACAGTGAAATTCAAAGGATCATTAGAAAATTTTGAAAAAAAACTATGCCTCATAAATAGAAAATCTAGAAGAAATGGAAAAATTCTGGACACAAATGACACATAAAATTGAACCAAAAGAATAAAATACCTCAATAGATCAATGACAAGTACTGAAATAAGCAGTAATAAAAAGTTTTCTGATTAAAAGAAAAAAAAAGGAATGATCCTTAGAACTAGATGGAATCATTGCTGAATTTTACCAAATTTTAAAGAACTAACACTAATGCTGCTCAAACAATTTATAAAGCAGGAAAACAAGCTTTCAAACTCATTCTATGAAGTCAGTATTACTCTGCTAACAAAATCTATAAAGGACACAACAGAAAAAGAGCTATAGACCAATATCTCTCATAATATATATGTATATATATTATTTATATATTTATATATATAAATCTTCAATATAATACTTTCAGATTTAACTTAAAATCACATTGAAAAGATAATATGCAATGATCATGTTTGTTTCATTCCAAGAATGCAAGAATAGTACAACAAACACAAATCAGTAAATGTCATAAAACACAAAATAAAACAAGGATAAAAACCACAGAATTATCTCAATAGAAGCAAAAAATCCTTTGATAAAATTCAGCTTCTCGTGACAATGAAAACCCTTAGTAAATCACATATAGTAGAATCATGTCTCAACATAGCGAAGGCTACATATCATACTAAACTGAGAAAAACTGAAAAGCACTTCCTGTAAGATCAGGACCAAGACAAGATGCCCACTCTCACCAAACTTATTCAACATAGTACCAGAAATTTTAGCCAGAGAAATTAGGCAAGAGATAGTGAATGTTTTACAAGCATTAAAGTAGGAAGTCCAATTATCCCAGTTTGCTGATGTGATTGTGTACTTAAAAAAACTGAAAACAAAATCCATCAAAAGACTTTTAGAACTGACAAACAATTCCGTGAAGTAGTATTCAATATCAGCATGAAAAATCAGTTGCTTTTGTATACACCAATAATTATTATTTGAGAAAGTAATCAGGAAAATGATCTTATTTACAGCAATGAGGAGGAGGAGAAGGAGGAGGGGAAAAGAGAGAGAAGGGAAGAAGGAAAGAAGAAGGAATACCTAGGAATAAACCTAACTAAGAATGTGTAAAGCTTCTACAGTGCAAATTACAAAATACTGAAGAATGATATTGAAGAACCCACTAAAGTTGGCAACACCTACTGTGTTCATAAATTGGAAGAATTAGAATTGTCAAAATGGCATACTTCACAAAGCAATCTACATTCATGCAATCACCAACAAAATGTCAACGAGATCTAGAATTAGAAAAAAAATTATAAAATTCATGTGACCAAAAAGACCCAGAAGAGTCAATTTTGAGCAAAAAAAAATGCTAGAAGCACCAGAATAACTGATTTCAAATTATACCTGAAAGTAATAGTAAAAAAAAAAAATACAGTGTTGGCATAAAAAGTTGCAGGAAGACCAATGGAACAGACAGAGAACCCAAAGTAAATACACACTACAACTAATTATCAACAAAGGTGCCAAAATATTGGAGAACAAATAGCTTTCTTCAAATGGTGCTGGATAAACTTAATAGTCACATGGAGAACATTGAAACTATATCCCTATCTCTCACCCTGTACAAAAATCAACTCAGGATTAAAGACCTTAATATAAGATAGGGTCCTTTGAAATTACTAGAGAGAGCATAGGGGAAAAACCAAAGATCATGGCAAATGCAATGATTTCCAAGTTAGATCCAACAGCTCAGGAAATCAGAACGAGAATGAACAAGCAGGATTGCATCAAATTTAAACACTTTTGAACATCTAAGAAAACAATCAGCCAAGTCAAGAAAACAAAGAGAGTGGGAGACAATCTTTGCAAGCTATTCATCTGACAGAGGATGAATACAGGAAAACTTTACAACAAAAAGCAAGTAACATAATAAAAATAGACAAATGACCTGAATAGACACATCTCAAAGGAAATGCAAATGGCCATTACATACGTGAAAATGCTCAACATCTTTAGCCATCACAGAAATGAAAATCAAACCAACAAGTAGTTTACATCTTACCCATTTGGGTAAGATGGTTAGTCCAGTTGGACTAGTTATTATAAAAAGAAGTAACAAACAGACCCTGCTGAGGATGTGGAGTAAATGGAACCATACACAGTGTTGATAAGAAGGTAAATTACTACACACCTATAGGAAACAATATGGATGTTCCTCAGAAAATTAAAACAGAACTACCTATGACCCAGCTATACTACTGCTGGTCTTTATTCAAAGGAAATGAAATCAGAAAATAAAGAATACGAATGACAATGTTTATTGCAACATTTCACAATAAGTATGATATGGACTCAGCTGGGATGCCCATCAACAGATGTGTAAATAAAGTAAATATAGTACATATAAATGATGGGTTATTTTTCAGTCAAAGAAAACTGAAATCCTGTCATTTGCAGAAAAACAGAACTGGATCTTGTTAAATGAAATAATTCACACGCAAGGCAAATATTGCATGTTTTCTCTCACATGTGAAAATCAAAAACCAAAAAAGATATCCAGAAAAAAGGACCATTAGGTACCATGAAACAGGCAGCAATGCAATGGGAGGGTAACATGCAGATACAGAAAGGACACAATGAAACCCATTAATTTATACAATGATTATGTGATAAAATCTACCAAACACACACACACACACACACACACACGCATGCACACAAGTGCGCACATATGAAAAAGGAGAGATTAGGACTAAGACATCCAAGAGGAGGATAGTGTGAAGACATAGGAGAAATGGCATACACAATCCAGGGAGAGACTCTCAGAAGACACATCCTAATGACATGTGAATGTCAGCCTTACAATCCCCAGAACTGTGAGACAAAAATGTCTATTGTTCAAGCAACTGTGTCAGGGCTTTGTTATGGCAGTCGAAGTTGACTAATACACACCCCTTTCTGCAGAGAGGAAGAGAAGGTGGACTCTGCCACCCTCTGGCAACCTTGGCCCTGTCCCTGGTAGACGGGCCCACATGGGTCTGTCACTGTATCCAGTAGCACCTGGCACCATTCTCATAATTTTAATGCTTTTGATGACAAAACAGCTTTAACGATTTGAAAACTGAATGCCAGAATGGGTATAGATGGACCAGTTCCACATTAAAGAAAATGAAGATAGGTGGAAAACTTAAGGATGCCAAAAAAAAGTAGACAAGATAATGTACAATTTTCCAAAATCCAAATTAATAAGAAAACTCTATGATGAACTCCAAAATGTCAAAAACTTAAATAAGAGCAGGACCCACTAGATGATATTCAAAAATGTAAACACCAGAACAGCATAGATGGCAGTCGATAACAATTGGACCCTGTGTCCACGGATGGAGTTGACCCAGAAGGTTGTAACTGCCAGAGAACAGGGAGGTGTATAGATAGTGTCGAGGAGAAGCAGGGGCAGGCTGGCAGCAGGGGCTACTCAGGACTCCTCATCAACCAGTATGGAAGTATTTCAATGCTGTAATAATCCAATAATCCACACAGACACAATTGTTGGAGCATGAACCCCAGCTATTGAGTACAGGTGGAATCAGTCACTCCAGAGCACTGTGACAGAGGTGATGTTTATGTCTGAATAAAGGATTTCTCAGTATATAAGGCATCCTGAAGTCTAAGTCCACATAATATTTGCCTTTGCATCTTACCATTGGGCTCAGTGCCTTGCCTTCCAGGGTGCTCAATAAATGCTGGTGCTCTAACTGAACAAAGAAAACATCTTTATCTCCATGTAACTCAAACATCCTAGAAAAATGTAGAATGACCCATGAAGAACTTTTTTCTGAAGGCAAAGGTCTTTCATGGCTTTTTGCACGAGTGGCTGAAAGGCAGTGCTGTCTCAGAGACTGTCTGTTGTCCTTCCAAGGTTCATAGAAAAAAAAGGAATCCAAATTTTAAGTCAGAATCCCCCCACCTTGGAATACATAGCACAAACAGAGGGTTGATGAAGGGTTTTGAGGCAGGACCTCACACAGAGGTGTGGGCAAGGATGAGGATTCCAAAGGAGGCTGCACATCAGGTGTGAGTGAAAGGGAGAGTACATGCTCCTCGACCTTTGCCTGAGGCTGTCATGGAAGAACTGCTGCCACCTCAGCAGTGGGGTCAGAACACAGCCCCTTCCAGGGCTGTCTCCAACCAAGACCAAAGAGATCAGGAATGAGCACCTGGCATCTTCCCCATCCAGCTCACCTCCCCCCAAAAGTGTCTCTCATAGGGTGAAGGTGAGCCATTACCAGAGGTTCAACAAGACAGGTTGATGCAGGATAGCATGCACACAGCATCCTGGTGAGGGGTGACATGCAGAAAAGAGCCAAATAGTGCAGAGTTCTGAATGTCATATATGTATATGTATTTGACATGTATGTATATGTATCTGCATTGATGATTGAGAGTTTTAAATGATTCCCATCTAACCAACATCAAACAGGAGATGTTAATAAACAATGTGCTGCATGACTCTCAGTGATGATTTGTTTCTCTTTTTAGTGCAAAATGTTACTCATTTTGCTCTACTTAAAGTGCATTTATGTGTTAGAGTGTTGCCAAGCTCAGATAACGTTAAGAGGATTTGTGAATGGAAAAGATAAAAATCAACAACATAAACTCCCAGGACTGGAAGTAGTATCTAATGTGGAAATAAAGCTTATAAAATGCAAGTTAAAAAAATAAGAAAAGTATATTACAGGACCAGCAAGACTAAGAACAGAAATGGGCAATTATTTCTTAGCAAAATCATTGGTGGAAAATTAAAAAGAAAAACAAAGAAGAAACAAAGGAAAGAAAAAGATTCTTATTGACAGAGTCAGCAAGATCAATTAGAACAAATAGTTATTCAGTCATTAGAGCAATGAGCAAGAAGGGGCTCTGTAATATTGACAACATTTAAAGATTAATTTGTGACTTGTTATGGGTTGAAATGTGTCCCCCAAAAGATTGTGACATCTTAACCCAGTACCAACATATATGACATCATAAAGAAACAGAGATTTTGAAATATTCAAGTTAAGATGAGGACATTGGGTAGACCCCAATACAATATGAATGTGTCCCTTATAAAGGGAGAAATTTGAGACAACAATTTCTTGTCATAAGTCCCCAGTTTGTGGTACTTTGCTATGGACACCCAAGGAAACTAGTACACTGCTTTATGGAAAAAGAGCCATAGCTAACACACAAAGTAATACTCAATTCCCACTTAAGCTTGTTAGATCTGAAACACCTTTTCTGCCATTATATCCTGAGGGAGGGAGTAAGTATTCTCTCCAGACAGAACTTTTAAATCCATACTCAAGTGACTGGTGACTGGTGAAAGATGACTAGATTTTGATGTTAAAATTAATCTTTTACATAAAGATTAATCTAGTTGGAAGGAAGACTATGCACTCTTTGGTTCACTGCATATTGTCTGCATCACCAGTCACCTCCAGCAGATGTCTTTTCACACTGTGTGGCCTCTGGCACAGTTGAGAGGCCAGAGAAGTCTGTCCAGGTGAAGCTGGATGCCAGGAAAAGACTCAAGGAAGTTAGAAAAATCACTTAACTTGCTCTCTAACATACAGCCATCAAAGGAAGCATTAAACTGTGGCTTAGTGCATCCTCACTGACTCATTGTAGACACAAGCTGGTGTCAGAAGTGAATTACAAACCTGTATAATGTATAACTTGATAGTTTCAAAAGATTCCCTCAAAAGATTCCTTCAAAAGATTCCCTCAAGAACATGCCATGGATCTGGATTACTATCTTTGTATTCTTTTAATTATTATAACTTTTTCATTTATAAGCATACAGATACTGTAGTGCTGGTAAAACACTTGCTAACTAAGATTTTATTTCAAATTCTGGAAGGCTTCATATAAACTAGTTTGATAGTAGGAAAACATGTAATCTGATATCATGCAGTGTGCTGACTGTAACATAAAATGCAAGTCTGTCATTAAAAAGCATAACAGAGAGAGAAAATAGAACATTAATATAAGCCATCACACTATAATGCCACCATGTTGATACTGTGCAGAATGAATAAACCTAAGACCATTCTGAAAGAGGCATTCAGTGACATGGCCTTTGTTAGAAAGCCCTTATATGTGGAAATATTCCATTGTAAAAATGCCTTCCAGATCATTAGTCATGTAACTTAGGTCATGATAATTAAAAGTACACTCACTTTAATTCTCTTCACTGTGGTTCAGTATCAAGAATATGAACAAAATAAAGTCATCCTGGGGGCAAAAAACAAAGAGCAATAATGAAACAATGAACACAGTAAGATACTTAAGGGAATAATTATCAGACACTAATCAGCCCCCTACATCTTCAAAGGGCTAAACAAATTGAAAAGAACTTACATTTCACTAGGAAATGAGAAATTGACTGTGAGATTGGTAAAACCTCTTTACTATATCAACACATTTGGAGATTCTGATTTTGATATCTACCACAGACAAATTGATACCAAAGTTCTTTGCAGTCATCTATTTGTTTGGATTTTTGGGGGCTGGAGCAGGTAATTGCCCAAACTTTTTTCTTAGTTGATGCTTATGTTCAGTCCCAGAAAACCTATTCAAAGTGCAGTTCTATGGACAAACTTGAACCAGAATACCTCACTTGGCTCTGTGACCTAATTATAACTCCATTTCTTTCATAAATATTTCTAAAATATGGTCAGTTATGAGATCATGTCTTTTTAGATACATTCATTCCATTTGATCATTTGATATTTGTTTTTTTGGAGAGTATAGAATATAGATTGTGTTTTCAAAGAACTGATGCATAAACTGATAATAAATCCATGCTACTGTCATATTCTATCATTTTAAAGTGGGAAATGGACCTATAAAGGGATCTAATCCCCTAATCCTATTTAATTATAGAAAAATTATTAATATGAGCTAATATGTGCTTCTCTAGACCTTTCACACACTTTCTCTAGTTCATTCAACACAAAAATGTATTGATCAGCTACTATGTGCCACGTAAGCTGAGTGGTATGTTCTTCGTGGTAGTAGGACACAACATCAAAACTGAAATAACATTTAAACTCATCCAAGAAGGTTCATTTAGAGTATTGCTTTCATGGAGAAAGAAAGCTATAATGAACCTAAGCAATTCTGAGCTAAGGACATCTACTCAGTTGATTAGAGTAAGACCAAATTAGTGATTTTGCTCCCTAGCTCTATTGATATTTGTGTCTTAATTCTACTCACATGTATCAGAATTATTTGAGTATCTCAACAATTTTACTGATGTCAATTTTAAATGAAAAACCCAGGTATATAAAAGAAACAGGCAAACAAAACTCATTTATGAGGCAAACAGAAAGTATTAGGAAGGCTATATAGGATGCCTGGTTTTCCACTTGTCTACACCTGCAGACTCCTAAGCCCCTTTATCTAAGGATAAGCACGTTATGGTTGCCACATTAAGGGATCAACTTTATACTCTTATGTTTTTAGAGATGTTTGTCACAAAATGCTGAATGTCAAAAGTGGGTGTATTTTTCTCACTGTTTTGATTTCTTTTTCTTCAGCAAACTATTTATTGTTTTCTGTTTGCCCTGGGTGGATTTGGTGGTACAAGCATTAATATAGCAAGGTAGCATGATTCTTTAAGAGAACATTTCTTGTAATACATTCTAGGCATTAAATTAAAAATTCCATTGATTGCAATAATTGAAGGTGCACCTGGCAGAAAGTCATTGAAACAGGCACAAAGAAGACTGCATTCCAGGGCTGAGATTTGCAGTGGAGTGCAACTAGCTTTCCTTTAAGTGGCTTGTACAATCAGCTGAGGAGGTTTGGAACAGAACAGGGGATCATGAGAGCATTCAAGGAGTGAAATTGGAAGGCCATACATAGCTGGTTGTGGAGTATAAGAACTGTTGTGCTTCCTCCACCCAGGAGTTGGTTACCCTGCCCTACAAGTAGAATTCTCAGAAGTTACCTGAGATCCAGATGCCTAGCAGAGATGAGCATCCACCAGACCCCTAGGGGTGTATTGACCTAATTTCTATGTAGTGGACTCCACCCAAAAAGTTACACACAGAGTTAGACCTCAGCCACCAGAGCTTCCTGTTTAGAACTCCATGACAGTCCCAACTGGGGATGCATCAGTCTAGTCTGTCCAACCAAACTCCAGCAAACAACATTACTTGCCATTCCATACTACCCTATACAGGTGAGTAGAGAAGGTGAGAGATAATTTAAACCAGCTTTGAACCTAGGCCATTCCAGCAGCATCCTGTTGGGCAATATGAGTAAGAGATGACCCCAGCCCTTGCTGGATACACAGAAAAGGAAAAAAATGGAATGAAGGATACTCTGGAATAGGCAGTAAATATCTGTCCTTGTCCACAGCTTTGACCACCTCAGTACAAACACCTTCATTTTTCATTAAGAATTTTTTGCTTTTGTTTTTGTTGTATATGTTGATAGGTTCATGTTATACATATTTAAAGATTTTGTCTTTTCATTTTTCTCATTTTATTATCCATTACTATGTTTGAATTTTTGAGAGTTAGTGGGTTTTCTTTTGCTGTCTGCTTAATTTTCTCAGCTTCACCCTATAATAAATACTCTGTTTTCTGTCAATCTATTTTTTTTATTTTCAAAATTTTGTTCCTCCCTTTATCCTTCATTTTGAAACTCTCCTCTTTATCTGTTTCACCTTTGGAATATTTTAACATTTCTTTTGCCTTCCTTTCCCATTTTATTGCTTCTTAAAGAATTGTATTTCACCATCTTTCAAAAATATTTAGTTTATATAATCTTGCTCCCACAATTAATGATTTTGCAGTTATTACTACTGTGGATGTTGGAGCTGACACTGTTTAATGTTAAACGTAGTTCACTGTTTTTTTTGTTGCTGTTTCAATTTCTGACACCATCATTTCTGGTGTTTTGATTATTAGTATTGTACATATCATAATTGACACCTGGTATTTACTTGAATGTTGCAGATTGTTCACTCTTATTGTTGCTGTTTTTATCCCCCTTTTCTGTAGTTGTTGGGTATCAAATGTAACACTTCAAATTGGTGGAGAATATGCTCTGTGACTCAGTTACACACCAATCCAGCTAAGAGACTGCGAACATTGTTCACACATAACTATACTCAAACTTCAGCAATACGTTAACACAAGAATGGGGAGGGGAACCCCAAACTGACAACCATGGCATAAGTAGGAGCAACTGGGAAAAAGGTTCAACTCACCCCTGGACATCAGCTCCTACAGCAACAGCAGAGAGAAATAACACAAAAACCTCAACATAGGTTACTCCCATGCACTCTTGGAATATACAGAGTGTCCAAATCTAGAAGAGCATCATGGACAGTCACATGCAACACAATTGTCTGATCTACTAGAAAATCCTATGAAATCTACAAAGAAAGTGGAATCCTCAAGTTCTGACTTTGAATGTTTGCTTTGGTTACTAATAAGCACCAGAAAGTTAGCACAGTAAATATACTACAAAACCCACTAGGAAATGTAGTCAACATTTCACAACAACCTGATATCCCAGAATGCTTGGCAAAGAAGGCTGTACCCTAAGAATACACTCATATAAATGTGGAAGAGAAACTCATCTCAATAGATATGCCAATCTCAATATAAGAATAAAGTGATATCAAAAAACGTGTAATAAGAAAACTCTTGAGGTCTGTAATCACCCACAACAGACTATAAAATATCAAAAAGGATGAAATACTGAGTAAAAAAATTCAGAACAAAGATTTTGGAAAAATTAATGGATTCTAAGATGATTCTAAAAAATAAATATGAATTAAGGAAATTAGTACAGGATATAAATAACAAATTCAATGGATATAGAGACACTGAAAAAGAACTAAACAGAAATCTTGGAAATGACAAAATCAATAAAATGATCAAATCAAAATGAACGAAAGTCTTTCCAATTAAGTAGAAGACAGAATTTCTGAGCTTGAACATCAGTTGGATATTCTTGAACAAACAGACAATATTAAAGAAAAAATAAAAACTATATCATAATATAAGAACTCTGAGGCAAAATTGATGCTACACACATCAAAGAAGGATCAGAGATACAGGATTATGGCAGTGATATGATAGCAGAAAAATGCCTCAAGCCTTGAGAAGGAGATGAACTTCCTGACACTGCAAGCATTTAGAACCTCAGACTAGAAAAGAACTTCTTCACACCCCACTATAATTACACTGACAAAATTCAGTTCAAAGAAGGGATTTTAAAACCTTCTAGAATTTTAAAAGCCAGTTCATGCTTACAGAAAAACCAATCAGATTAACATCCCATTTCTCGACCAAAACCCAAAGGTTTGGGAGGGCTTGGAACAATGTATCCCAAATCTTGAAAGAAAATAACAGCCAACCAAGACCATTGTATCCAATAAACCATCAGAATTGTACTATTAGAATTGAAGAAGAAATAAAAACCTATGAAGATGAGCATAAATGACAGGGATTCATTATTACTATGCCAGCATTGCAGAAGAAACTTAAAAAATTCCACACATAGAATAAGATTAAAAACAGCCAACAGATATTAGATGAGAAAAATTATATTACAAGTGAGAATGAACATGTAACAGTTAGGATAGAAGCAAACATTAAATAAATCAAAATGAGAAGAAACACATTTCTGTCTATAATAACACTGAATATAAAAGGTCTCATTTCTCCAAATAGACTTAGATCATAAGACTTGATGAAGAAATCAAGACCAATTTTTTTACCAGCAAGAAACATATCTATGGTCAAAGATATTCACAAGCAAAAGAATGAAAAATGACATTTCATGTAAATGAAACCTGAAAGCCAGCAGGAATACTATTCATACCTTACAAAGCAGATTTCAAGCAAAATTAGAGAAGAAAAATGTTACCACATCCTGATAAATGGAAAAATCCAACAAAAAACATAAAGATAATAAATATTTATGCCCCAAACTCTGGTGCACTAATGACATAAAACACTATGACATAACGCTTCACTTAGGCTACAATATAATAAATCAGGTGATTCAATATACCTCTCTCACACTAATACCTAGGTCATCCAGAACAAAATCAACAAAGATACTACAGAGCTAAATCAAATGATACATCACATAGATTAAGAGATATTACAGAATATTTCATGCAACAACAGCTGAGTACACTTTCCTTTCAGCTTTCTCAAAAGTAGATATTTTAGGAAACAAGCAAGTTTCCTAAAATTATTTTTCCAAATGATAATGGAATGAATACCAGAACTTCAACTATACTACAAAGCAATAGTAACAAAAACAGCATGGTATTGGCACCAGAATAGACAGGTAGAGCAATGGTACAGAATAGAGACATGGACACAAACCCAAATAAATACAATTTTCTCATAATAGACAAAGGTGCCAAAAATGTGCAATGGAGAAAAGATATCCTCTTCAACAAATGGTGCTGGGAAAACTGGAAATCCACATGCAACAGAATGAAAATAAACCCTATCTCTCATCCTGCACAAAAATCAACTCAAAATGGATCAAGGACCTTGGAATCAGACCAGAGACCCTGCATCTTACAGAAGAAAAAGTTGGTCCAAATCTTTAACATGTCGGCTTAGGATCAGACTTCCTTAACAGGACTCCCTAGCACAAGAAATAAAAGCAAGAATCAATAACTGGGATAGATTCAAACTAAAAAGTTTTCTCTCAGCAAAGAAAACTATCAGCAATGTGAAGAGAGAACCTACAGAGTGGGAGAAAATCTTTGCCACTCATACTTCAGATAGAGCACTAATTTCCAGAATATATAAAGAACTCAAAAAACTCTACACCAAGAATACAAATAACCCAATCAACAAATGGGCTATGCATATGAACAGACACTTCACAGAAGATCTACAAGCAATCAACACATATATGAAAAAATTCACCATCTTAGTAATAAGAGAAATGCAAATCAAAACTACCCTAAGATTCCATCTTACCCCAATTAGAGTGGTGATTATCAAGAATACAAAAACAATAGTGTTGACAAGGATGTGGGGAAAAGGTACATCATACCTGCTGGTGGGGCTTCAAATTAGTGCAGCCACTGAAAGCAGTGTGGAGATTCCTCAGAAAACTTGGAATGGAACCACCATTTGACCCAGCTATCCCACTCCTTGGCCTATACCAAAGGACTTAAAATCAGCATACTACAGAGATACAGCCACATCACTGTTCAGAGCTGCTCAATTCACAATAGCCAGATTGTGGAACCAACCTAGATGTCCTTCAATGATGAAGGATAAAGAAACTGTGGTATATATACAATGGACTATTTCTCAGCCATAAAGAATAGTAAAATTATGTCATTTGCAGGCAAATGATGCAGTTGGAGAATATCATGCTAAGTGAGATAAGGCAATCTCACAGACAAATGATCTCACTGATAAGTGGATGATGACACATAATGGGGGGTGGGAGGGGGGCAATAATGGAGGAAGGAGGGAGTATAGGGGGAAAAGAGGGTGGGAGGATTGGGGGGAAGGAAAAAATAACAGAATGAATCAAAAACTATTGCCCTAGGTAAATGTATGGTTACACAAATGGTATGCCTCTACTTCATGTACAAACAGAGAAACAAGATGTATCCCATTTGTTTACAATAAAAATAAATTTAAAAAAAGGAAGAAGAAAACCACAGAAATTATACAAAGACATGCAGATTGAACAACATACTTTTAATGATGAGTGGACATCATAGGAGTCTGAGAAGAAACTGAGAAGAAATTTCTAAGCATCAAATAAGTAGTAATACAACATACCAAAATTTCTAGGACACAGTGAAGGCATTTGTAAATGGAAAGTTTATACCTATGACTGCCACATTAAAAAATTAAGAAGACTCCAGGTACTCATGTATCTTGAGGCTTCTATAAATAAGGACAAACCATTCTTAACTTTAGTGAGAATCAAAGAAATAAACAATTAAAAAATAGAGAATAAGAAAATAGGAGGAAAAATATAGAAGAATTGATATAAGATCAATAATTTCTAGTCAATATAATGAAAGAGAAAGAAGACTCAATGAATAAAATGAAGGACAAATATGGAGATATTAAGGAATACCCTTGAGAAATTCAGAGTATCAATAGAGATTAATTTGAATGCATATATTCCCATAAATGGAAAATAAATTAAAAATCCAGAAAAGATAGACATTTTTTTGACACCAACAACATGCCAAAATTGAACCAAGAGGATACAAAAAATCTAAGCAGGAAATAACAAGCATGAGTTTGGCACAGTAATAAAACTTCTAGGGCTGGAGATATAGCTCAGTTGGTAGAGTGCTTGCCTTGCCACACACAAGGCTCTGGGTTCAATCCCTAGCACTGGGGGGGGGGGGTACTTCAACAATGAAAAGCCTGGGACCAGATAGATTCTCAGTTGAATCCTACCTGTTCTTTAAAGAACAAATGCCAACATTCCTAAAATTATTACATGAAACAGAAAGGGAAAAAACATTCCAAACTCATTTTATGAAGCCAGTATAATAAACCTGATACAAAATCCAAATGAGAACACTTCAAGGCAAGTAAATTACAAACTTGATGAACACGGAAGCAAAAATCTTAAAATATCAGCAAGTCAAATCAAATTCATCAACACATTAAGAAAATTGTACATTGTGATCAAGATGGTTTCAATTCAGGATGCAAGGATGTTTCAACATATGCAAATCAATAAACATAATCCACCACATAAAAAGACTCAAGGATGAACTCAACATATGCAAAAATAAATCCTTTGACAAACTCAATATGCCTTCATGATGAAAATATTGAAGGAGCCAGGCACAGAAGGAACTTGCCTTAACATAATAAAGACCTATATGAAAACCCAATACCAACATTGAAAGGAACAGTGAACACCTGAAAGGATTTCCTCTAAAATCAGGAACTAGGCAAGTCTGCCTACTCTCACCACTCTTATTCAATATAGTCCTTGAAACTTTAGTCACAGCAATTAGTCAAGAAAGGGAAATAAAATGATTCAAATAGAAATGAAAGAAGTCAAATTGCCTCTGGGCAGATGATATTATTCTAAACTTAGAAGATCCAAAAATCTCCACCAGTAAACCTCTAAAGACAATAAAAAAAAATCAGCAGTAGCAGGATGCAAAATCAACATATAGAAATCAATCACTTTCCTATAACTAGAGAGTAGTTCTGCTGAAAAATAAACTAGGAAAAAGTTTTTAATAACAATAGCTTTCAAGAACACGAAAGAATTAGCAACAAATTTAACCAAAAAGTTGAAAGATTCTATAAGGAAAATTTACAAAACACAAAAAATAAATCAAATTGAAGAAGACACCAACAGATGAAGAGATTTCCCATGTTCACTGTTAGGGACATTAATATTATTAAAATGGTCATATTATCAAAATAATCTGCAGATCCAATGCAATGCCTGCATCAAAATACCAATGATATTCTTTTCAAACCCAGAAAAAAATCCTAAGATTTATACAGAAGAACAGAAGACCCAGGATTGTCAAGCAAATCTGAGAAAAAAGGTAAAAGCTGGAGATATCACAATGCCTGACTTTCAATTATAAATACAGTCACAGTAATGAAATCAGGTTTGTACTGGTAAATATGGACATGTAGACCAATGGAACAAAGGAAGAACAGAAACAAATGCACAGCTACAGCTATCTGGTTGACAAAGGTATCAAAAAAGTTACATTGGAACTGTAAAGAAGCTGTTCTTTAACAAGGGATGCTGGGAATATTGAATATCCATAAAAGATTGAAAATTGATTCACTTTGCCCAAAAGTCAACTCAATTGGATCAAAGACCTAGGAATAAGATCAGAAACTTTGCAACTGATAGAAGAGAAAAAGGGAAAGGCTCTAACATATAGCGTAGGCAACAACTTCCTTAATAGGACTTCATATTTCAAATAAGCAATAGCAATAAGTTAATGGCATCAAACTAACAGATTCTTAACAGCAAAGGAAATAATTCATAGCACTAGGACAGAATCTACAGAATGGGAGAAAATATTTGCCAGCTATTTTTCTGGCAAAGGATTTATCTCTAGAATACATAAAGAACTCAAAAACTCCATATCAAAAAACCCATTCACAAATGGGGAAAAAGTCAAACCGACATTTCTCAAAAGAAGTACAAGTGGTCAAAAATTCTATTTAAGAAATTTTTGACAACTGTAGTACTAAGGGAAATGTAAATCAAAACTACACTGAGATTTCATTTCACTCCAATTAGAAAGACAGTCATAACAAATAACAATAAATGCTGGCAGAATGGAGGGAGGAAAGAACCCTTATACACTGTTTATAGGAATGTAAATTAGTATAACCACTAGGGAAATCATTATGGAAATTCCTCACAAGACTAGAAGGAAGAATATGAATCACAATTTGATCAGCTATACCACTGACCTCAGTATTTATCCAAAGAAGTAAGGTTAGCATACAACAGTGACACATTCCTGACTATGCTTAGCAGTACAATTCATTATTGTGAATTTGAATTATTGTATGAATTAGCAAGTCATGGACCAGTCTAGATGTCAGTCCATAGATTAATGGATTAGAAAATGTGATATATAGACATGATGGAGTTTTAATCAGCATACAGAATCATGAAACTATGTCATGTGCACGAAAATGGATGGAACCAGAGAACACTGTGTTAGACAAAAAGGTAGACTCAGAATGCCAAGGATCTGTTTTGGCTCAAATGTGGAACTTACCAAGAAAAAAAGGGGTCTTATGAAAATAATGGAGAGTTGTAAGTTAGAGGAAGGGAATTAGGGGAAGGAGGAAAAGGAGGTACTAAGAATTTAAACATCAAATTATGCAATGTACATAAACAAATATAACACAAGGAAACCCATTATTCTGTGCAATTTCTATGTACAAATAAAAAAATCAGCACTTAACAAATCAGGTGTCATCTAATGCAAAACACAAAAGAAAACTCCTGGATACACAGGATCCTGAACATACCTGTAGACAGGCTTTCTGTGATTTTGAAACAAATTCACTTAAAAGGTTATAGCTGTAGCTGGGGTGCTGTAGATTAAATGTCTTGAAATACTGAACACTTAATCCCTAATGTGATGGTGTTAGTTGGTCAGCCTCAGTCATGAAAGTGGAGATCTTAAGAATGTGATAGCCCTCACGAACAAGGGAAATTTTCCCCCCTCTTCACTATGTGAAGATACAAGGAAAACACTGCCATCTTAAATTCAGAATGAGAGTCTCACCAGAACCCAGCCATGCTAGCCCTTTAATCTTGCACTTACAACCTCCAGCAGGATGAGAAAGAAGTGTCTGTTGCTTAAGCCACTCATGGTATAGCATCCTGAGCTGACTAAGCCATGGGACAAGCACAGCAAATCAAAACTAATGCCCTGAGAATAATGTCAAAGAAGACTCAGCCTGAGACCATGTGGTTTTAAAGCATGGGGTATCAGAGAGGAAGTAGGAGAGGAGGTTAGCCAGGTGCTGATTTCCTGGGTTATGAAAGCAGGGGCAGGAACTTGGTCTGCAGCAACCCTCAATCAGGCCTTACCCAGCCTCTTCCTCCAAGAGGCCTATTGTACCAAGGCACTCATGACTGTTCAAATGTAAATGATTGGGCGAGTCTTAGTCCTCAAAGAAGGGTAGGAAATCCAACTGTGGGTCACCTCCACCATCTCAAAGATTCAGAGCCCCACAAACTCTTTGATCTAGGCTTACTGGAGTTTCTCTTCTGGTGGGTCAAAACCACAGAACAATGCAGATGTTTTTTCTGGAGCTCTGTAATATCTTTCTCTATAATCAGTTATTGCTACAAACTGCTTTCTGCTATTTTTTCAGTCTCTAAATTTTGGGGTCTTCCTCAGATAATTTTTGGTAATTGCATCCATTTACTTCTTTGTTCTTTAACCATTTTCTTGTAAATCCTTCTTTGTCAAATCCATCTCTTCCTTTGCACTCCTACTGTGTCCTACTTCAATCTTTCAATCAGACTCCTGCAGTAATCTGTCAATTCATCCCAGTACTTCTAGGCTCTCAGTACATCCTAAGAATTGCTAAGCAGACAAACTTCTGCCTAATGTATGGTTTGATTGGCTTATTCCCCTGGTCCACACACTACAATGCCCCACCCCTTACCAGAGTCCTAAATGCATGTATCCACCACTCCTGTCCATGTCTCTAAGGCTCTTCTCAACCTGATATCCAGTGCTTCTCAGCCTGGTTCATGGTCATTTAAGGGAGTACAATAGATTAGGAGACCAAATTTACATGCAATATTTTAACTCTTCCTTGGTTTCTGTTTCTGTTTTGTTTTGTTTTCTTTGTTTTCACTCCTGGGTAAAGTTTTCAGAGGATTCTCTGATGCATTTTGCATTGCCTGAGTTCACACAACACTCCCATTAAATATATCTGTTAAATATATACACAAACAATTCAAATTTGTGCATGAAGGCAACCAGCGGTGCAACAATGACCTGAAGCATGGTGGACAGTGGGTTGTAAGTACACGGTGTATATCTGGAGAACAGGGCATCAGATGTTGGAGGAAATCACACAGTGAGAAAATGACTGACCCATACAAGGGTTTCATGTAACAGTAAAATCACAGATTTCTTCCATGCTGTCTGCAGAAATGTTAAGTATGTACAGTGTTACAAGATAGTTACCAGGATAGAGGTATGACAAAAAGACAGGGATACAAGAAATTATGTAGGGAGTTGGGTAGGGGTGACACAATCCATATACAGATAAAGATGACTTTGATGACTGCTACAGTTTGGATCTTAAAAGTCATCCAAAGGTCCCTGTGTTAAAACCCTGGTCCCCCAGGTTGGCACATCTGAAAAACTGGGGACTAGCATGAGGTCTTCAGTTCATTGGGGTGTGCCCTGATGTCCATTGTGGGTGGGATACTGGTCTCCTCTTCTCATTGGGGTGTGGTCAAAGGACACTGAGTTTCTGGTCTGTCCTTCTATCTGCTTCCCTGCCAAGGAGGTGAGTAGTTTTGTTCTACTGCCTGCTCCACCATGATGTGCTACCTTGTCACAGGCCCCAATGCAATGGAATCTCTAAAACTGTGAACCAAAAAAATTGTGCTTTTATATCTACCTTGATATTGGTTTAGGAATGAAAAGCTGACTAACACAGAGACTGAGTGTGGAGAACAAGTTCTATCTCTCCCTATTTATCTTATTTTTTTCTCAATGTATTTTCTCAGTCAGTGGTTTTTAGAGACTCCTACAGCCCAGGAACCCTGAAGCATGCTGTGAGGTATGTGTGGAAGTAAATGGTATAGAATCTTCACCCCATTCAACTAGAGAAATGCATATGTATTTTCTGTTAGTTTTTTTAGCTTCATAGTTCCATGAAAAAATCTTAAATCAGATGTGTCAGTCCTGGTGTTCCCATCTCTATTATTTTCTCCCAGGTACACAAGTTTGTGGTGATACTGAGGGTCAAAAGCACACACCTGTGTTATAAAGAAATATTTTTTTCTTCTTTAATCCTCTCAGGATATTATTTTATTCAGGAATGATCAAGGATATAAACAAAGAAGAAGGGTTAAAAAATTACTCTCAAGGTCTTTACCAAATTCATGAATCTGAACTTGTTGAGAACAGGGTGATATGTGCAGCTAACTGTCTTAATCACCAGGATGCAGGCAGTTGTGACTGCACCCTCAAGAGCCAATAGAGGACAAACAGGACTGCTAGACCCCTGTACTTATCGAGGTTGTTAAGAGATATTGTCTGAGGAATGTGCAGTGCCTAGAAACCTTATCTATCAAGGACAGGGGGCCTAACTCGACTCATCTCCTGCATAGTTCACCCCTTCCCTCCTCCCTTCTTCCTCTAGGACCGTTCAGTTCTGGCGGGACCCAATGAGAATCAAATAGATTGGGGGGGACCCAACCTAGAGGACTAATGTTTAGCTGTTCAAATGTTAACCAACAACGTACAGGTCTTGTGTGTGAATGCTTGGAAATCTCTTAAATAGAGGGCTTTCTGCCCCTCGGGCTGCTCCCCATTGAACCATTGCAATGGTCTGAGAGGCTGGTTGGTCCAGGTCAAGCTTGCAATAAAACCTCTTGTGTCTTGCATTACTGTGTGTACTTTGACTCTCTTGGGATCAGTTGATATCGGGACCAGTGGTATCGGACCCTAACAAACTCAGTGGTGGCTTTCATACTGAATTCCTTTTCTTCCTGCCAAACTATTAATTCTACACTCAGGGGGGCCAGGACAGCAAGTTAATTTCCAAGCTCATTCTCCAAAGAAGCCAGGTAGGGGTCTCCATATGCAAAGATCACTCTCCAAAGCAACTGGTTGATTTTATCTTTGCCAGTGAACCACTGCTTGAGCAACAATCACTCTCTACTTCTGTTTATGACAATCACATAAAGTTTAATGTGAGACATAAATCTGTATCTGGTATTCTGTTCCTGGGGTATCACTTTCTAGGAATAGTACTGAGATTTAATCAACTACTCAAATTATTTTTAAAATCTGTCCTCTTCCAGGTGCACATTTAAGCTGAAGGTTTTTACCATGATCATGGGTTCCTTTTCAAATAAAAAATGTTGGAATTCAAGGTATATATATGAGCACTTAAAATACACACAGATGTTAGACTTTACAAGAAACATTTTGTATTTAAAAAAATCATTTGATGTGCAGGTGAAGATTTTTGAAATAGTTTGGAGTAAAAGTTAAGTACTTAATTTGCCAGAAATCAGCTATAATATAATTAACACATGTTTTATTCCTTATGACTTTTTGAACATAAAATCCTGGGCCTTTCTACAGAATATACCAAAATAGTAGTTATTAATAGTAAATGAAAACAACAATGAGAGCTCATTTTATTGAGCAATTATCATGTGTCAACTGCTGTTGTAAGCATGTACACTCAGAAAAAAAAAGCCATGAATCAGGTGTAGCTTTTGTGCCTGTTTCACAATACAAGGAGACTAAAGCAGAGATTGGATTTTAATTAGATAAATGTACACAGCTAATAGGTTATACTCTTATATTCGGGTCTGCCAGTGTGGTAGGTAGTATTACAAGTGTCTTTTGTGCTTCTTAAATTCTTCTCTTAAGGTTTAGTTTGTGACTTATTTATATCCTTAGAAATGAGTTAGATTCAAGGACACTGGGGAAAATGTTGACAATATCCTTTTATTGAACAGTGACTGGAAACATTTCCATCATAGTAAAACACCACTTGAAAATGGAGTCAAAGTCAAAAGAAGTCTTTGTAAATTTCTATTCCATAGGTCATACGTTATGATTAACTACTCCTATTAATATTAAATTTTAGAGAATGTTGTAAACTGGTTTTCATGATACCTTTCCCTAAAACTCAATGAAAACAATACAAGGAAATCTGTATCAGTATAGTATTTTTGTCACATGTTTTTAATCCTTTCCTTTTTTGGGGGGGCAGACTAACTTGCTATTAATGTTTTGGAACATTACAATGGTTCACATTCAAATGCAATCCAGGTACAGTGGTGCATGACTGTAATGCCAGTGTCTCAGGAGTCTGAGGAAGGAGGATTGAGATTTCAAAGCCAGCCTGAGCACCAGCGAGGCCCTAAGCAACTCAGTGAGACCGTATCTCTAAATAAAATACAAAATAGGGCTGCAGATGTGGCTCAGAGGTTGAGTGCCCCTGAGCTCAATCTTTGGTAACGGGAAAAAAAAAAATCACTTGATAATTCCTGGAACACCTAAGAATTGTTTAATGTGCATTTGAAAGTGAAATTACCCCTGAAATTTTTGAATCTCTTCCTCAAAAATAGGAAAGAAAAAAATGTTCTTTGGTTTTGACTTTCCCAAAGTGTCTTGCTCCTTGATGGCTCTATTACCCTGACATACACATTGAAGGGTTAATGAAGCCTCTGGAAGGCATGTATCCACTCACCATCTGCCAGAGATCAGGGTCATACCAGTCTTTCCAATCTTACAAAAGGGTCAAAATCTGTCACTCCAGTGACAATCACTGTTTAAACAAGTATGTCTGCTGGTATTACTCATTCAAGAGGAGTGGAGCAACATGGGAAGTGAATGACCCAAGGAATGGGTATACTGATGAGGGAAGCAGTTTCCTAGGTATGCAGGGGTTTAAAAGTGTGTACAAAGCTTATTATTTTTCCCACTGGAAATCAAAATCAGGATGCCCCAAAATATGGCCAGGAGCACCATTCACAGCAGAAATCTGAAGAGCCCATTAAATAGTTAACCATGTTTGAACTATTTGTTCATCTGTAGATTCTGCTTCCTTCATGTCCATGGGCTTGGTGCTCAGATCTTGGTGGTTATTTTTGGCATGTGGATGTAGGACCACCTCATCTGGAGGTCTTCTTCTTTCTTTCATGTGTATCTCTAGCTATAGATGAACTAGGGAGACTTGCACATCATACTGATGGTGTCCAGAGCCCATCGCTGAGGGCACTACACTGATCAGGAACTGAAGGGTCTTGTCCACCATGTGACAGGTGACCTTCTCCTAGGCTGACTGGACGATGCTGGAGACTTCTCCAACTGCCAGCACCTGGAGCTGCGGCCTCAGGTCCTGCTGGAAGGAGAGCTGCAGAGGGACCCCTCTCCTCTTGGCCTCATGGTTCAGGGTGGTCATCCAGACCGCTGGCCACTGGTTCATCCAGTTGTTCAGACTCAGAATCCAAGAAAGCAGGGCTTCCAACTACAGGCACTGCTCCTCTTCAGGCTTGATCAGCCATGGCAGCACCCATCGCATCAGGTACAGGCCCACTGTGACCAGGTCCATGATGAAGAGTGACATCAACACAAACCACTGGGCCTCACCAAGACACCAGTCCAGCTGGACCATGGTGTTGGTGCATAACAGCCCTCCTCTCCCCAGCTTCCAGAGCAGTAACCATGCCAGGACACAGAGCCTCTGGGAGGTGAGTTCAGGACATTTGCTGTTGACCAAGAACTGGAAGGGATGTGGTGGGCCCAAGCAGGGTGAAGCACAGAGCTTGGAGACCCAAGGCCACATTGGGTGAGCAGGAAGCGAATATCCAACTGAGCCTGGTGGCCATGGATTGGATTTACTCCAGGAAATAGTGATGTAGAGCAGACCCTGCAACCAGAGTGCCTGAATAGTACATCTCTTTTCATTCTTTTAT
>NW_025920438.1:76929-106420 GCF_902686445.1 Sciurus carolinensis
CTACTCTCACCTGTACAAAAATCAACTCGGATTAAAGACCTTAATATAAGATAGGTCCTTTGAAATACTAGAGAACATAGGGGAAAAACCATAGATCATGGCAAATGCAATGATTTCAAGTTAGATTCCAACAGCTCAGGAAATCAGAACGAGAATGAACAAGCAGGATTGCATCAAATTTAAACACTTTTGAACATCTAAGAAAACAATCAGCCAAGTCAAGAGAAAACAAAGAGAGTGGGAGACAATCTTTGCAAGCTATTCATCTGACAGAGGATGAATACAGGAAAACTTACAACCAAAAAGCAAGTAACATAATAAAAATAGACAAATGACCTGAATAGACACATCTCAAAGGAAATGCAAATGGCCATAATACGTGCGAAAATGCTCAACATCTTTAGCCATCACAGAAATGAAAATCAAACCAACAAGGAGTTTACATCTTACCCATTTGGGTAAGATGGTTAGTCAGTTGACTAGTTATTATAAAAAGAAGTAACAAACAGACCCTGCTGAGGATGTGGAGTAAATGGAACCATACACATGTTGATAAGAAGGTAAATTACTACACACTATAGGAAACAATATGGATGTTCCTCAGAAAAAAAAAGAACTATATGACCCAGCTATACACTGCTGGATCTTTATTCAAAGGAAAAAATCAGAAAATAAAGAAGATACTGAATGACAATGTTTATTGCAACATATTCACAATAAGTATGATATGGACTCAGCTGGGATGCCCATCAACAGATGTGTAAATAAAGAAATATAGTACATATAAATGATGGGTTATTTTTCAGTCAAAGAAAACTGAAATCCTGTCATTTACAGAAAAACAGAACTGGATCTTGTTAAATGAAATAATTCACAGCAAGGCAAATATTGCATGTTTTCTCTCACATGTGAAAATAAAAACCAAAAAAGATATCCAGAAAAAAGGACCATTAGGTACCATGAAACAGGCAGCATGCAATGGGAGGGTAACATGCATGATACATACAGAAAGGACACAATGAAACCCATTAATTTATACAATGATTATGTGATAAAATCTACCGAACACACACACAACCACACACACCTACACATGCACACAGTGCACATATGAAAAAGGAGAGATTAGGACTAAGACATCCAAGAGGGAGGATAGTGTGAAGACATAGGAGAAATGGCATACACAATCCAGGGAGAGAACTCTCAGAAGACACATCCTAATGACATGTGAATGTCAGCCTTACCCCCAGAACTGTGAGACAAAAATGTCTATTGTTCAAGCAACTGTGTCAGGGCTTTGTTATGGCAGTCGAAGTTGACTAATACACACCCCTTTCTGCAGAGAGGAAGAGAAGGTGGACTCTGCCACCCCTGTGGCAACCTTGGCCCTCCCTGGTAGAGGCCCACATGGAAGTCTGTCACTGTATCCAGTAGCACCTGGCACCATTCTCATAATTTTAATGCTTTTGATGACAAAACAGCTTTAAGTTTGAAAACTGAATGCCAGAATGGGTATAGATGGGCCAGTTCCACATTAAAGAAAATGAAGATAGGTGGAAAACTTAAGCGATGCCAAAAAAAAAGTAGACAAGATAATGTACAATTTTCCAAAATCCAAATTAACAAGAAAACTCTATGATGAACTCCAAAATGTCAAAAACTTAAATAAGAGCAGGACCCACTAGATGATATTCAAAAATGTAAACACCAGAACAGCATAGGCAGTAATAACAATTGGACCCTGTGTCCACAGAGATGGAGTTGACCCAGAAGGTTGTAACTGCCAGAGAACAGGGAGGTATAGTAGTGTCAGAGGAGAAGCAGGGGCAGGCTGGCAGCAAGGGGCTACTCGGGACTCCTCATCAACCAGTATGGAAGTATTTCAATGCTATAATAATCCAATAATCCACACAGACACAATTGTTGGAGTCATGGAACCCCAGCCTATGAGTACAGGTGGAATCAGTCACTCCAGAGCACTGTGATGTTTATGTCTGAATAAAGGATTTGTCTCAGCATAGTAAGGCATCCTGAAGTCTAAGTCCACATAATATTTGCCTTTGCATTCTTACCATTGGGCTCAGTGCCTTGCCTTCCAGGGTGCTCAATAAATGCTGGTGCTCTAACTGAACAAAGAAAACATCTCTATCTCCATGTAACTCAAACATCCTAGAAAAATGTAGAATGACCCATGAAGAACTTTTTTCTGAAGGCAAAGGGTCTTTCATGGGCTTTTTGTACGAGTGGCTGAAAGGCAGTGCTGTCTCAGAGTCTGTTGTCCTTCCAAGGTTCATAGAAAAAAAAGGAATCTATCCAAATTTTAAGTCAGAATCCCCCCACCTTGGAATACATAGCACAAACAGAGGGTTGATGAAGGGCTTTTGAGGCAGGACCTCACACAGAGGTGTGGGCAAGGATGAGGATTCCAAAGGAGGCTGCACATTCAGGTGTGAGTGAAAGGGAGAGTACATGCTCCTCGACCTTTGCCTGAGGCTGTCATGGAAGAACTGCTGCCACCTCAGCAGTGGGGTCAGAAACAGCCCCTTCCAGGGCTGTCTCCAACCAAGACCAAAGAGATCAGGAATGAGCACCCTGGCATCTTCCCCATCCAGCTCACCTCCCCCCAAAAGTGTCTCTCATAGGGTGAAGGTGACCATTACCAGAGGTTCAACAAGACAGGTTGATGCAGGATAGCATGCACACAGCATCCTGGTGAGGGGTGACATGCAGAAAAGAGCCAAATAGTGCAGAGTTCTGAATGTCATATATGTATATGTATTTGACATGTATGTATATGTATCCATTGATGATCTGAGAGTTTTAAATGCTTCCCATCTAACCAACATCACAACAGGAGATGTTAATAAACAATGTGCTGCATGACTCTCAGTGATGATTTGTTTCTCTTTTTAGTGCAAAATGTTACTCATTTTGCTCTACTTAAAGTGCATTTATGTGTTTAGAGTGTTGCCAAGCTCAGATAATCGTTAAGAGGATTTGTGAAATGGAAAAGATAAAAATCAACAACATAAACTCCCAGGACTGGAAGTAGTATCTAATGTGGAAACATGAAAGCTTATAAAATGCGTTAAAAAAATAAGAAAAGTATATATTACAGGACCAGCAAGACTAAGAACAGAAATGGGCAATTATTTCTTAGCAAAATCATTGGTGGAAAATTAAAAAGAAAAACAAAGAAGAAACAAAGGAAAGAAAAAGATTCTTATTGACAGAGTCAGCAAGATCAATTAGAACAAATAGTTATTCAGTCATTAGAGCAATGAGCAAGAAGGGGCTCTGTAATATTGACAACATTTAAAGATTAATTTGTGACTTGTTATGGGTTGAAATGTGTCCCCCAAAAGATTGTGACATCTTAACCCAGTACCAACATAGTGACATCATAAAGAAACAGAGATTTTGAAATATTCAAGTTAAGATGAGGACATTGGGTAGACCCCAATACAATATGAATGTGTCCCTTATAAAGGGAGAAATTTGAGACAACAATTTTTGTCATAAGTCCCCAGTTTGTGTACTTTGCTATGGACACCCAAGGAAACTAGTACACTGCTTTATGGAAAAAGACCATAGCTAACACACAAAGTAATACTCAATTCCCACTTAAGCTTGTTAGATCTGAAACACCTTTTCTGCCATTATATCCTGAGGGAGGGAGTAAGTATTCTCTCCACGACAGAACTTTTAAATCCATACTCAAGTGACTGTGACTGGTGAAAGATGACTAGATTTTGATGTAAAATTAATCTTTTACATAAAGATTAATCTAGTTGGAAGGAAGACTGTGCACTCTTTGGTTCACCTGATCACCAGTCACCTCTAGCAGATGTCTTTTCACACTGTGTGGCCTCTGGCACAGTTGAGAGGCCAGAGAAGTCTGTCCAGGTGAAGCTGGATGCCAGGAAAAGACTCAAGGAAGTTAGAAAAATCACTTAACTTGCTCTCTAACATACCACCATTCAAAGGAAGCATTAAACTGTGGCTTAGTGCATCCTCACTGACTCATTGTAGACACAAGCTGGTGTCAGAAACTGTGAATTACAAACCTGTATAATGTATAACTTGATAGTTTCAAAAGTTTCAAAAGTTCCCCTCAAGAACATGCCATGGGCGATCTGGATTACTATCTTTGTATTCTTTTAATTATTATAACTTTTTCATTTATAAGCATACAGATACTGTAGTGCTGGTAAAACACTTGCTAACTAAGATTTTATATTCAAATTCTGGAAGGCTTCATATAAACTAGTTTGATAGTAGGAAAACATGTAATCTGATATCATGCAGTGTGCTGACTGTGTAACATAAAATGCAAGTCTGTCATTAAAAAGCATAACAGAGAGAGAAAATAGAACATTAATATAAGGCCATCACACTATAATGCCACCATGTTGATACTGTGCAGAATGAATAAACCTAAGACCATTCTGAAAGAGGCATTCAGTGACATGGCCTTTGTTAGAAAGCCCTTATATGTGGAAATATTCCATTGTAAAAATGCCTTCCAGATCATTAGTCATGTAACTTAGGTCATGATAATTAAAAGTACACTCACTTTAATTCTCTTCACTGTGGTTCAGTATCAAGAATATGAACAAAATAAAGTCATCTGGGGGCAAAAAACAAAGAGCAATAATGAAACAATGAACACAGTAAGATACTTAAGGGAATAATTATCAGACACTAATCAGCCCCCTACATCTTCAAAGGGCTAAACAAATGAAAAGAACTTACACATTTCACTAGGAAATGAGAAATTGACTGTGAGATTGGTAAAACCTCTTTACTATATCAACACATTTGGAGATTCTGATTTTGATATCTACCACAGACAAATTGATACCAAAGTTCTTTGCAGTCATCTATTTGTTTGGATTTTTGGGGGCTGGAGCAGGTAATTGCCCAAACTTTTTTCTTAGTTGATGCTTATGTTCAGTCCCAGAAAACCTTTCAAAGTGCAGTTCTATGGACAAACTTGAACCAGAGTACCTCATGGCTCTAGTGACCTAATTATAACTCCATTTCTTTCATAAATATTTCTAAAATATGGTCAGTTATGAGATCATCTTTTAGATATAGATACATTCCATTTGATCATTTGATATTGTTTTTTGGAGAGTATAGAATATAGATTGTGTTTTCAAAGAACTGATGCATAAACTGATAATAAATCATGCTACTGTCATATTCTATCATTTTAAAGTGGGAAATGGACCTATAAAGGGATCTAATCCCCTAATCCTATTTAATTTATAGAAAAATTATTAATATGAGCTAATATGTGCTTCTCTAGACCTTTCACACACTTTCTCTAGTTCATTCAACACAAAAATGTATTGATCAGCTACTATGTGCACACGTAAGCTGAGTGGTATGTTCTTCGTGGTAGTAGGACACAACATCAAAACTGAAATAACATTTACTCATCCAAGAAGGTTCATTTAGAGTATTGCTTTCATGGAGAAAGAAAGCTATTAACCTAAGCAATTCTGAGCTAAGGACATCTACTCAGTGATTAGAGTAAGACCAAATTAGTGATTTTGCTCCCTAGCTCTATTGATATTTGTGTCTTAATTCTACTCACATGTATCAGAATTATTTGAGTATCTCAACAATTTTACTGATGTCAATTTTAAGATGAAAAACCCAGGTATATAAAAGAAACAGGCAAACAAAACTCATTTATGAGGCAAACAGAAAGTATTAGGAAGGCTATATAGGATGCCTGGTTTTCCACTTGTCTACACCTGCAGACCTCCTAAGCCCCTTTATCTAAGGAAAAGCACTTATGGCTGTGCCACATTAAGGGATCAACTTTATACTCTTATGTTTTATTAGAGATGTTTGTCACAAAATGCTGAATGTCAAAAGTGGGTGTATTTTTCTCACTGTTTTGATTTCTTTTTATTCATGCAAACTATTTATTGTTTTCTGTATTTGCCCTCTGGGTGGATTTGGTGGTACAAGCATTAATATAGCAAGGTAGCATGATTCTTTAAGAGAACATTTCTTGTAATACATTCTAGGCATTAAATTAAAAATTCCATTGATTGCAATAATTGAAGGTGCACCTGGCAGAAAGTCATTGAAACAGGCACAAAGAAGACTGCATTCCAGGTGCTGAGATTTGCAGTGGAGTGCAACTAGCTTTCCTTTAAGTGGCTTGTACAATCAGCTGAGGAGGATTTTGGAAGTGGAACAGGGGATCATGAGAGCATTCAAGGAGTGAAACTTGGAAGGCCATACATAGCTGGTTGTGGAGATAAGAACTGTTGTGCTTCCTCCACCCAGGAGTTGGTTACCCTGCCCTACAAGTAGAATTCTCAGAAGTTACCTGATCCAGATGCCAGCACAGATGAGCATCCACCAGACCCCTAGGGGTGTATTGACCTAATTTCTATGTAGTGGACTCCACCCAAAAAGTTACACACAGAGTTAGACCTCAGCCACCAGAGCTTCCTGTTTAGAACTCCATGACAGTCCCAACTGGGGATGCATCAGTCTAGTCTGTCCAACCAAACTCCCAACAACATTACTTGCCATTCCATACTACCCTATACAGGTGAGTAGAGAAGGTGAGAGATAATTTAAACCAGCTTTGAACCTAGGCCATTCCAGCCAGCATCCTGTTGGGCAATATGAGTAAGATAAGCACCCCCCCTTGCTGGATACACAGAAAAGGAAAAAAATGGAATGAAGGATACTCTGGAATAGGCAGTAAATATCTGTCCTTGTCCACAGCTTTGACCACCTCAGTACAAACACCTTCATTTTTCATTAAGAATTTTTTGCTTTTGTTTTTGTTGTATATGTTGATAGGTTCATGTTACATATTTAAAGATTTTTGTCTTTTCATTTTTCTCATTTTATTATCCACTTACTATGTTTGAATTTTTGAGAGTTAGTGGGTTTTCCTTTTACTGTCTGCTTAATTTTCTCAGCTTCACCCTATAATAAATACTCTTTTTCTGTCAATCTATTTTGTTTTATTTTCAAAATTTTGTTCCTCCCTTTATTATGGCCTTCATTTTGAAACTCTCCTCTTTATCTGTTTCACCTTTGGAATATTTTAACTTTCTTTTGCCTTCCTTTCCCATTTTATTGCTTCTTAATGTATTTATTTCACCATCTTTCAAAAATATTTAGTTTATATAATCTTGCTCCCACAATTAATGATTTTGCAGTTATTACTACTGTGGATGTTGGAGCTGACCAGTGTTTAATGAAACGTAGTTCACTTTTTTGTTGTTGCTGTTTCAATTTCTGACACCATCATTTCTGGTGTTTTGCTTATTAGTATTTACATATCATAATTGACACCTGGTATTTACTTGAATGTTGCAGATTGTTCACTCTTATTGTTGCTGTTGTTTATTCCCCCTTTTCTGTAGTTGTTGGGTATCAAATGTAACACTTCAAATTGGTGGAGAATATGCTCTGTGACTCAGTTACACACCAATCCAGCTAAGAGACTGCGAACTTGTTCACACATAACTATACTCAAACTTCAGCAATACGTTAACACAAGAATGGGGAGGGGAACCCCAAACTGACAACCATGGCATAAGTAGGAGCAACTGGGAAAAAGGTTCAACTCACCCCTGGACATCAGCTCCTACAGCAACAGCAGAGAGAAATAACACAAAAACCTCAACATAGGTTACTCCCATGCACTCTTGGAATATACAGAGTGTCCAAATCTAGAAGAGATCATGGACAGTCACATGCAACACAATTGTCTGATCTACTAGAAAGATCCTATGAAATCTACAAAGAAAGTGGAATCCTCAAGTTCTACTTTGAATGTTTGCTTTGGTTACTAATAAGCACCAGAAAGTAGCACAGTAAATATACTACAAAACCCACTAGGAAATGTAGTCAACATTTCACAACAACCTGATATCCCAGAATGCTTGGCAAAGAAGGCTGTACCCTAAGAATACACTATATAAATGTGGAAGAGAAACTCATCTCAATAGATATGCCAATCTCAATATAAGAATAAGTGATATCAAAAAACGTGTAATAAGAAAACTCTTGAGGTCTGTAATCACCCACAACAGACTCTAAAAATATCAAAAAGGATGAAATACTGAGTAAAAAAATTCAGAACAAAGATTTTGGAAAAATTAATGGATTCTAAGATGATTCTAAAAAATATATGAATTAAGGAAATTAGTACAGGATATAAATAACAAATTCAATGGAGATATAGAGACACTGAAAAAGAACTAAACAGAAATCTTGGAAATGACAAAATCAATAAAATGATCAAATCAAAAACTGAACGACTTTCCAATTAAGTAGAAGACAGAATTTCTGAGCTTGAACATCAGTTGGATATTCTTGAACAAACAGACAATATTAAAGAAAAAATAAAAAACTATATCATAATTATAAGAACTCTGAGGCAAAATTGATGCTCACACACATCAAGAAGGATCAGAGATACAGGATTATGGCAGTGATATGATAGCAGAAAAATGCCTCAAGCCTTGAGAAGGAGATGAACTTCCTGACACTGCAAGCATTTAGAACCTCAGACTAGAAAAGAACTTCTTCACACCCCAGTATAATTACACTGACAAAATTTCAGTTCAAAGAAGGGATTTTAAAACCTTCTAGAATTTTAAAAGCCAGTTCATGCTTACAGAAAAACCAATCAGATTAACATCCCATTTCTCAACAAAACCCAAAGGTTTGGGAGGGCTTGGAACAATGTATCCCAAATCTTGAAAGAAAATAACAGCCAACCAAGACCATTGTATCAATAAACCATCAGAATTGTACTATTAGAATTGAAGAAGAAATAAAAACCTATGAAGATGAGCATAAATGACAGGGATTCATTATTACTATGCCAGCATTGCAGAAGAAACTTAAAATAATTCCACACATAGAATAAGATTAAAAACAGCCAACAGATATTAGATGAGAAAAATTATATTACAAGTGAGAATGAACATGTAACAGTTAGGATAGAAGCAAACATTAAACGTAAATCAAAATGAGAAGAAACACATTTCTGTCTATAATAACACTGAATATAAAAGGTCTCATTTCTCCAAATAGACTTAGATCATAAGACTTGATGAAGAAATCAAGACCAATTTTTTTACCAGCAAGAAACATATCTATGGTCAAAGATATTCACAAGCAAAAGAATGAAAAATGACATTTCATGTAAATGAAACCTGAAAGCCAGCAGGAATATCTATTCATTCATACCTTACAAAGCAGATTTCAAGCAAAATTAGAGAAGAAAAATGTTACCACATCCTGATAAATGGAAAAATCAACAAAAAACATAAAGATAAAATATTTATGCCCCAAACTCTGGTGCCTAATGACATAAAACACTATGACATAACGCTTCACTTAGGCACAATATAATAATATCAGGTGATTACAATATACCTCTCTCACACTAATACCTAGGTCATCCAGACAAAATCAACAAAGATACTACAGAGCTAAATCAAATGATACATCACATAGATTAAGAGATATTACAGAATATTTCATGCAACAACAGCTGAGTACACTTTCCTTTCAGCTTTCTCAAAAGTAGATATTTTAGGAAACAAGCAAGTTTCCTAAAATTATTTTTCCAGTGATAATGGAATGAATACCAGAACTTCAACTATACTACAAAGCAATAGTAACAAAAACAGCATGGTATTGGCACCAGAATAGACAGGTAGAGCAATGGTACAGAATAGAGAAATGGACACAACCCAAATAAATACAATTTTCTCATAATAGACAAAGGTGCCAAAAATATGCAATGGAGAAAAGATATCCTCTTCAACAAATGGTGCTGGGAAAACTGGAAATCCACATGCAACAGAATGAAAATAAACCCCTATCTCTCATCCTGCACAAAAATCAACTCAAAATGGATCAAGGACCTTGGAATCAGACCAGAGACCCTGCATCTTACAGAAGAAAAAGTTGGTCCAAATCTTTAACATGTCGGCTTAGGATCAGACTTCCTTAACAGGACTCCCAGCACAAGAAATAAAAGCAAGAATCAATAACTGGGATAGATTCAAACTAAAAAGTTTTCTCTCAGCAAAGAAAACTATCAGCAATGTGAAGTGAGAACGTACAGAGTGAGAGAAAATCTTTGCCACTCATACTTCAGATAGAGCGCTAATTTCCAGAATATAAAGAACTCAAAAAACTCTACACCAAGAATACAAATAACCCAATCAACAAATGGGCTATGATATGAACAGACACTTCACAGAAGATCTACAAGCAATCAACAGATATATGAAAAAATATTCACATCTTAGTAATAAGAGAAATGCAAATCAAAACTACCCTAAGATTCCATCTTACCCCAATTAAGTGGTGATTATCAAGAATACAAAAACAATAGGTGTTGGCAAGGATGTGGGGAAAAGGTACATTCATACCCTGCTGGTGGGGCTTCAAATTAGTGCAGCCACCTGGAAAGTGTGGAGATTCCTCAGAAAACTTGGAATGGAACCACCATTTGACCCAGCTATCCCACTCCTTGCCTATACCCAAAGGACTTAAAATCAGCATACTACAGAGATACAGCCACATCATGTTCAGCTGCTCAATTCACAATAGCCAGATTGTGGAACCAACCTAGATGTCCTTCAAGTGATGAATGTATAAAGAAACTGGGTATATATATACAATGGATATTTCTCAGCCATAAAGAATAGTAAAATTATGTCATTTGCAGGCAAATGATGCAGTTGGAGAATATCATGCTAAGTGAGATAAGCCAATCTCACAGACAAATGATCTCACTGATAAGTGGATGATGACACATAATGGGGGGTGGGAGGGGCAATAATGGAGGAAGGAGGGACTGTATAGGGGGAAAAGAGGGGTGGGAGGGTTGGGGGGAAGGAAAAAATAACAGAATGAATCAAAAACTATTGCCCTAGGTAAATGTATGGTTACACAAATGGTATACCTCTACTTCATGTACAAACAGAGAAACAAGATGTATCCCATTTGTTTACAAAAAACAAATTAAAATAAAGAAAGAAGAAAACCACAGAAATTATACAAAGACATGCAGATTGAACAACATACTTTAATGATGAGTGGACCATCATAGGAGTCTGAGAAGAAACTGAGAAGAAATTTCTAAGCATCAAATAAGAATAGTAATACAACATACCAAAATTTCTAGGACACAGTGAAGGCATTTGTAAATGGAAAGTTTATACCTATGACTGCCACATTAAAAAATTAAGAAGACTCCAGGTACTCATGTATTTGAAGGCTTCTATAAGGACAAACCATTCTTAACTTTAAGAGTGAGAATCAAAGAAATAAACAATTAAAAAATAGAGAATAAGAAAACAATAGGAGGAAAAATATAGAAGAATTATATAAGATCAATTTTAGTCAATATAATGAAAGAGAAAGAAGACTCGAATGAATAAAATGAAGGACAAATATGGAGATATTAAGGAATACCCTTGAGAAATTCAGAGTATCAATAGAGATTAATTTGAATGCATATATTCCCATAAATGGAAAATAAATTTAAAAATCCAGAAAAGATAGACATTTTTTTGACACCAACAACATGCCAAAATTGAACCAAGAGGATACAAAAAATCTAATCAGGAAATAACAAGCATGAGTTTGGCACAGTAATAAAAACTTCTAGGGCTGGAGATATAGCTCAGTTGGTAGAGTGCTTGCCTTGCAGCACAAGGTCTGGGTTCAATCCCTAGCACTGGGGGGGGGGGAGGGACTTCAACAATGAAAAGCCTGGGACCAGATAGATTCTCAGTTGAATCCTACCTGTTCTTTAAAGAACAAATGCCAACATTCCTAAAATTATTACATGAAACAGAAAGGGAAAAAACAGTTCCAAACTCATTTTATGAAGCCAGTATAATAAACCTGATACAAAATCCAAATGAGAACACTTCAAGGCAAGTAAATTACAAACTTGATGAACACGGAAGCAAAAATCTTAAAATATCAGCAAGTCAAATCAAATTCATCAACACATTAAGAAAATTGTACATTGTGATCAAGATGGTTTCAATTCAAGGTGCAAGGATGTTTCAACATATGCAAATCAATAAACATAATCCACCACATAAAAAGACTCAAGGATGAACTCAACATATGCAAAAATAATCCTTTGACAAACTCAATATGCTTCATGATGAAAATATTGAAGGACCAGGCACAGAAGGAACTTGCCTTAACATAATAAAGACCTTATATGAGAAACCCAATACCAACATTGAAAGGAACAGTGAATACCTGAAAGGATTTCCTCTAAAATCAGGAACTAGGCAAGTCTGCCTACTCTCACCACTCTTATTCAATATAGTCCTTGAAACTTTAGTCACAGCAATTAGTCAAGAAAGGGAAATAAAATGATTCAAATAGAAATGAAAGAAGTCAAATTGCCTCTGTGGCAGATGATATTATTCTAAACTTAGAAGATCCAAAAATCTCCACCAGTAAACCTCTAAAGACAATAAAAAAAAATCAGCGCAGTAGCAGGATGCAAAATCAACATATAGAAATCAATCACTTTCCTATAACTAGAGAGTAGTTCTGCTGAAAAATAAACTAGGAAAAAGTTTTTAATAACAATAGCTTTCAAGAACACGAAAGAATTAGCAACAAATTTAACCAAAAGTTGAAAGACTTCTATAAGGAAAATTTACAAAACACAAAAAATAAATCAAATTGAAGAAGACACCAACAGATGAAGAGATTTCCCATGTTCACTGTTAGGGTTAATATTATTAAAATGGTCATATTATCAAAATCAATCTGCAGATCCAATGCAATGCCAATGCAATTACCATCAAATACCAATGATATTCTTTTCAAACCCAGAAAAAAATCCTAAGATTTATACAGAAGAACAGAAGACCCAGGATTGTCAAGCAAATCTGAGAAAAAAGGTAAAAGCTGGAGATATCACAATGCCTGACTTTCAATAAATACAGTCACAGTAATGAAATCAGGTTTGTACTGGTAAATATGGACATGTAGACCAATGGAACAAACAGAAGACACAGAAACAAATGCACAGCTCAGCTATCTGGTTGACAAAGGTATCAAAAAGTTACATTGGAACTGTAAAGAAGCTGTTCTTTAACAAGGGATGCTGGGAATATTGAATATCCATAAAAGATTGAAAATTGATTCACTTTGCCCAAAAGTCAACTCAATTGGATCAAAGACCTAGGAATAAGATCAGAAACTTTGCAACTGATAGAAGAGAAAAAGGGAAAGGCTCTAACATATAGTGTAGGCAACAACTTCCTTAATAGGACTTCATATTTCAATAAGCAATAGCAATAAGTTAATGGCATCAAACTAACAAGATTCTTAACAGCAAAGGAAATAATTCATAGCACTAGGACAGAATCTACAGAATGGGAGAAAATATTTGCCAGCTATTTTTCTGGCAAAGGATTTATATCTAGAATACATAAAGAACTCAAAAACTCCATATCAAAAAACCCATTCAACAAATGGGGAAAAAGTCAAACGACATTTCTCAAAAGAAGTACAAGTGGTCAAAAATTCTATTTAAGAAATGTTTGACAACTGTAGTACTAAGGGAAATGTAAATCAAAACTACACTGAGATTTCATTTCACTCCAATTAGAAAGACAGTCATAACAAATAACAATAAATGCTGGCAGAATGGAGGGAGGAAAGAACCCTTATACACTGTTTATAGGAATGTAAATTAGTATACCACTAGGGAAATCATTATGGAAATTCCTCACAAGACTAGAAAGGAAGAATATGAATCACAATTTGATCAGCTATACCACTGATCCTCAGTATTTATCCAAAGAAGTAAGGTTAGCATACAACAGTGACACATGACTATGCTTAGTAGCACAATTCATTATTGTGAATTTGAATTATTGTATGAATTAGCAAGTCATGGACCAGTCTAGATGTCAGTCATAGATTAATGGATTAGAAAATGTGATATAAGACATGATGGAGTTTTATCAGCCATACAGAATCATGAAACTATGTCATGTGCACGAAAATGGATGGAACCAGAGAACACTGTGTTAGACAAAAAAGGTAGACTCAGAATGCCAAGGATCTGTTTTGCTCAAATGTGGAACTTACCAAGAAAAAAAGGGGTCTTATGAAAATAATGGAGAGTTGTAAGTTAGAGGAAGGGAATGAGGGGAAGGGAGGAAAAGGAGGTACTGAAAATTTAAACTTATAAAATTATGCAATGTACATACACAAATATACTACAAGGAAACCCATTCTTCTGTGCAATTTCTATGTACCAATAAAAAATCAACACTTAACAAATTGGGGTCCTAATGCAAAACAGAGCAAACTCCTGACACACAGGATCCTGAACATACCTGTAGAGATGATTTTTGTAATCTTGAAACAATTTCACTTAAAAGGTTATAGCTGTAGCTGGGGTGCTGTAGATTAAATGTCTTGAAATACTGAACACTTAATCCCTAATGTGATGGTGTTAAGTTGGTCAGCCTCAGTCATGAAAGTGGAGATTTAAGAATGTGATGAGCCCTCACGAACAAGGGAAATTTTCCCCCCTCTCTTCACTATGAAGATACAAGGAAAACACTGCCATCTTAAATTCAGAATGAGAGTCTCACCAGAACCCAGCCATGCTAGCCCTTAATCTTGCACTTACAACCTCCAGCAGGATGAGAAAGAAGTGTCTGTTGCTTAAGCCACTCATGGTATAGCATCCTGAGCTGACTAAGCCATGGGACAAGCACAGCAAATCAAAACTAATGCCCTGAGAATAATGTCAAAGAAGACTCAGCCTGAGACCATGTGGTTTTAAAGCATGGGGTATTCAGAGAGGAAGTAGGAGAGGAGGTTAGCCAGGTGCTGATTTCCTGGGTTATGAAAGCAGGGGCAGGAACTTGGTCTGCAACAACCCTCAATCAGGCCTTACCCAGCCTCTTCCTCCAAGAGGCCTATTGTACCAAGGCACTCATGACGTTCAAATGTAAATGATTGGGCGAGTCTTAGTCCAGAAGGGTAGGGAAATCCAACTGTGGGTCACCTCCACCATCTCAAAGATTCAGAGCCCCACACAAACTCTTTGATCTAGGTCTTACTGGAGTTTCTCTTCTGGTCAAAACCACAGAACAATGCAGATGTTTTTGCCTGGAGCTCTGTAATCATCTTTCTCTATAATCAGTTATTGCTACAAACTCTTTCTGCTATTTTTTCAGTCTCTAAATTTTGGGGTCTTCCTCAGATAATTTTTGGTAATTGCATCCATTTACTTCTTTGTTCTTTACCATTTTCTTGTAAATCCTTCTTTGTCAAATCCATCTCTTCCTTTGCACTCCTACTGTGTCCTACTTCAATCTTTCAATCAGACTCCTGCAGTAATCTGTCAATTCATCCCAGTACTTCTAGGCCTCAGTACATCCTAATTGCTAAGCAGACAAACTTCTGCCTAATGTATGGTTTGATTGGCTTATTCCCTGGTCCACACACTACAATGCCCCACCCCTTTACAGAGTCCTAAATGCATGTATCCACCACTCCTGTCCATGTCTCTAAGGCTCTTCTCAACCTGATATCCAGTGCTTCTCAGCCTGGTTCATGGTCATTTAAGGGAGTAACAATAGAGATTAGGAGACCAAATTTACATAATATTTTAACTCTTCCTTGGTTTTCTGTTTTGTTTTGTTTTTCTTTGTTTTCACTCCTGGGTAAAGTTTTCAGAGGATTCTCTGATGCATTTTGCATTGCCTGAGTTCACACAACACTCCCATTAAATATCTGTCTATAAAATATACACAAACAATTCAAATTTGTGGTGCATGAAGGCAACCAGCGGTGCAACAATGACCTGAAGCATGGTGGACAGTGGGTTGTAAGTACACGGGTGTATATCTGGAGAACAGGGCATCAGATGTTGGAGGAAATCACAGTGAGAAAATGCTGACCCATACAAGGGTTTCAGTAACAGTAAAATCACGGATTTCTTCCATGCTGTCTGCAGAAATGTTAAGTATACAGTGTTACAAGATAGTTACCAGGATAGAGGTATGACAAAAAGAACAGGGATAACAAGAAATTATGTAGGGAGTTGGGTAGGGGTGAGACACAATCCATATACAGATAAAAGATGACTTTGATGACTGCTACAGTTTGGATCTTAAAAGTCATCCAAAGGTCCCTGTGTTAAAACCCTGGTCCCCCAGGTTGGCACATCTGAAAAACTGGGGACTAGCATGAGGTCTTCAGTTCATTGGGGTGTGCCCTGATGCCATTGTGGGTGGGATACTGGTCTCCTCTTCTCATTGGGGTGTGGCAAAGGACACTGAGTTTCTGGTCTGTCCTTCTCAATCTGTTTCCCTGCCAAGAGGTGAGTAGTTTTGTTCTACTGCCTGCTCCACCATGATGTGCTACCTTGTCACAGCCCCAATGCAATGGAATCTCTAAAACTGTGAACCAAAAAAATTGTGCTTTTATTCTACCTTGATATTGGTTTAGGAATGAAAAGCTGACTAACACAGAGACTGAGTGTGGAGAACAAGTTCTATCTCTCCCTATTTATCTTTATTTTTTTCTCAATTTTCTCAGTCAGTGGTTTTTAGACTGACTCCTACACCCAGGAACCCTGAAGCATGCTGTGAGGTAGTGTGGAGAAGTAAATGGTATAGAATCTTCACCCCATTCAACTAGAGAAATGCATATGTATTTTCTGTTACGTTTTTTAGCTTCATTAGGTTCCATGAAAAAATCTTAAATCAGATGTGTCAGTCCTAGTTGTTCCCATCTCTATTATTTTCTCCCAGGTACACAAGTTTGTGGTGATACTGAGGTCAAAAGCACACACCTGTGTTATAAAGAAATATTTTTTTCTTCTTTAACTCCTCTCAGGATATTATTTTATTCAGGAATGATTCAAGGATATAAACAAAGAAGAATGGGTTAAAAAATTACTCTCAAGGTCTTTACCAAATTCATGAATCTGAACTTGTTGAGAACAGGGTGATATGTGTGCAGCTAACTGTCTTAATCACCAGGATGCAGGCAGTTGTGACTGCACCCTCAAGAGCCAATAGAGGACAAACAGGACTGCTAGCCCCTGTACTTATCGAGGTTGTTAAGAGATATTTGTCTGAGGAATGTGCAGTTGCCTAGAAACCTTATCTATCAAGGACAGGGGACCTACCTACTCATCTCCTGCATAGTTCACCCCTTCCCTCCTCCCTTCTTCCTCTAGGACCGTTCAGTTCTGGCGGGACCCAATGAGAATCAAATAGATTGGGGGGACCCAACCATAAGAGGACTAATGTTTAGCTGTTCAAATGTTAACCAACAACATACAGGTCTTGTGTGTGAATGCTTGGAAATCTCTTAAATAGAGGGCTTTCTGCCCCTCGGGGCTGCTCCCCATTGACCATTGCAATGGTCTGAGAGGCTGGTTGCGGTCCAGGTTCAAGCTTGCAATAAAACCTTGTGTGTCTTGCATTACGTGTGTACACTTTGACTCTCTGGGATCAGTGATATCAGGGACCAGTGGTATCGGACCCTAACAAACTCAGTGGTGGCTTTCATACTGAATTCCTTTTCTTCCTGCCAAACTATTAATTCTACACTCGGGGGCCAGGACCAAGTTAATTTCCAAGCTCATTCTCCAAAGAAGCCAGGTAGGGGTCTCCATACAAAGATCACTTCAAAGCAACTGGTTGATTTTATCTTTGCCAGTGAACCACTGCTTGAGCAACAATCACTCTCTACTTCTGTTTATGACAATCACATAAAGTTTAATGTGTGAGACATAAATCTGTATCTGGTATTCTGTTCCTGGGGTATCACTTTCTAGGAATAGTACTGAGATTTAATCAACTACTCAAATGTATTTTAAAATTATCCTCTTCCAGGTGCACATTTAAGCTGAAGGTTTTTACCATGATCATGGGTTCCTTTTCAAATAAAAAATGTTGGAATTCAAGGTATATATATGAGCACTTAAAATACACACAGATGTTAGACTACAAGAAACATTTTGTATTTAAAAAAATCATTTGATGTGCAGTGAAGATTTTTGAAATAGTTTGGAGTAAAAGTTAAGTACTTAATTTGCCAGAAATCAGCTATAATATAATTAACACATTTTATATTCCTTATGACTTTTTGAACATAAAATCCTGGGCCTTTCTATAGAATATACCAAAAATAGTAGTTATTATAATAGTAAATGAAAAAACAATGAGAGCTCATTTTTATTGAGCAATTATCATGTCAACTGCTGTTGTAAGCATGTACACTCAGAAAAAAAAAGCCATGAATCAGGTGTAGCTTTTGTGCCTGTTTCAAATACAAGGAGACTAAAGCAGAGATTGGATTTTAATTAGATAAATGTACACAGCTAATAGGTTATACTCTTATATTCGGGTCTGCCAGTGTGGTAGGTAGTATTACAATGTCTTTTGTGCTTCTTAAATTCTTCTCTTAAGGTTTAGTTTGTGACTTATTTATATCCTTAGAAATGAGTTAGATTCAAGGACACTGGGGAAAATGTTGACAATATCCTTTTATTGAACAGTGACTGGAAACATTTCATCATAGTAAAACACCACTTGAAAATGGAGTCAAAGTCAAAAGAAGTCTTTGTAAATTTCTATTCCAGTAGGTCATACGTTATGATTAACTACTCCTATTAATATTAAATTTTAGAGAATGTTGTAAACTGGTTTTTCATGATACCTTTCCCTAAAACTCAATGAAAATCAATACAAGGAAATCTGTATCAGTATAGTATTTTTGTCACATGTTTTTAATCCTTTCCTTTTTTGGGGGGGCAGACTAACTTGCTATTAATGTTTTGGAACATTACAATGGTTCACATTCAAATGCAATCCAGGTATAGTGGTGCATGACTGTAATGCCAGTGTTGGGAGTCTGAGGAAGGAGGATTGAGATTTCAAAGCCAGCCTGAGCACCAGCGAGGCCCTAAGCAACTCAGTGAGACCGTCTCTAAATAAAATACAAATAGGGCTGCAGATGTGGCTCAGAGGTTGAGTGCCCCTGAGCTCAATCTTTGGTAACGGGAAAAAAAAAAATCACTTGATAATTCCTGGAACACCTAAGAATTGTTTAATGTGCATTTGAAAGTGAAATTACCCCTGAAATTTTGAATCTCTTCCTCAAAAATAGGAAAGAAAAAAATGTTCTTTGGTTTTGACTTTCCCAAAGTGTCTTGCTCCTTGATGGCTCTATTACCCTGACATACACATTGAAGGGTTAATGAAGCCTCTGGAAGGCATGTATCCACTCACCATCTGCCAGAGATCAGGGTCTACCAGTCTTTCCAATCTTACAAAAGGGTCAAAATCTGTCACTCCAGTGACAATCACTGTTTAAACAGTATGTCTGCTGGTATTACTCATTCAAGAGGAGTGGAGCAACATGGGAAGTGAATGACCCAAGGAATGGGTATACTGATGAGGGAAGCAGTTTCCTAGGTATGCAGGGGTTTAAAAGTGTGTACAAAGCTTATTATTTTTCCCACTGGAAATCAAAATCAGGATGCCCCAAAATATGGCCAGGAGCACCATTCACAGCAGAAATCTGAAGAGCCCATTAAAATAGTTAACCATGTTTGAACTATTTGTTCATCTGTAGATTCTGCTTCCTTCATGTCCATGGGCTTGGTGCTCAGATCTTGGTGGTTATTTTTGGCATGTGGATGTAGGACCACCTCATCTGGAGGTCTTCTTCTTTCTTTCATGTGTATCTCTAGCTATAGATGAACTAGGGAGACTTGCACATCATACTGATGGTGCCAGAGCCCATCGCTGAGGGCACTACACTGATCAGGAACTGAAGGGTCTTGTCCACCATGTGACAGGTGACCTTCTCCTAGGCTGACTGGACGATGCTGGAGACTTCTCCAACTGCCAGCACCTGGAGCTGCGGCCTCAGGTCCTGCTGGAAGGAGAGCTGCAGGGACCCCTCTCCTCTTGGCCTCATGGTTCAGGGTGGTCATCCAGACCGCTGGCCACTGGTTCATCCAGTTGTTCAGACTCAGAATCCAAGAAAGCAGGGCTTCCAACTACAGGCACTGCTCCTCTTCAGGCTTGATCAGCCATGGCAGCACCCATCGCATCAGGTACAGGCCCACTGTGACCAGGTCCATGATGAAGAGTGACATCAACACAAACCACTGGGCCTCACCAAGACACCAGTCCAGCTGGACCATGGTGTTGGTGCATAACAGCCCTCCTCTCCCCAGCTTCCAGAGCAGTAACCATGCCAGGACACAGAGCCTCTGGGAGGTGAGTTCAGGACATTTGCTGTTGACCAAGAACTGGAAGGGATGTGGTGGGCCCAAGCAGGGTGAAGCACAGAGCTTGGAGACCCAAGGCCACATTGGGTGAGCAGGAAGCGAATATCCAACTGGAGCCTGGTGGCCATGGATTGGGATTTACTCCAGGAAATAGTGAATGTGAGAGCAGACCCTGCAACCAGAGTGCCTGAATAGTACATCTCTTTTCATTCTTTTATAAATTGAATTTTCTGAAATATCATTGTTCTTAATAATTCATAACTGAGTTCAATGAAGGCACTTTGACTAACACACACACACAAAAACTAGAACTACAAAAAAAAAAAATCCTCAAATGGAAGATCAAAAGACCCAGGACAGCAAAAACAATCCTGAGCAAACAGAGCAATGTCAGAGACTTCAAAATACTCAATTTGAAATACACTGCAGAGCAATAGTAACAAACAAAATGGCCCTAGCATGAAAGCAGACAAGTACACCAATGGAGTGGAATAGATGACACAGAACCTAACCTACAAAACTACAGTCATCTGATTTCTGACAAAGCTGACAAAAACACATGTGGGAGAAAAGAGACCCCCTTTAACAAACAATGCTGGGAAAGCTAAATATCCATATATAGAAGATGGAAACTAGATCCCTATCTCTCACATGTTAACTCAAAATGGATCAAAACCTTAGCAAAATACCTGAAACTTTGAAATGACTAGAAGAAAATATGGGGCAAATACTTTAAGACATTGGAACAGGCAATGACCTTGCAAATAGAGCTCTAGTTTTTGCTCAGGAAATAAAAGCAAGGATCAACAAATGAGACTGCATCAATTTAAAAAGTTTCTGCACAGACAAGCATTTTCCACAGACAGACTATAGAAGGGAAAAAATCATTGCCAGTTACTCTTGAACAGAGAATGAATGTCCAGAATATATATAGAACTCAAAAAATTTAACACCAAAAAATTGAACAACCTCATCAATAAGTGGGCAAATGAACTGAACAGACACTTCTCAAAAGAAGTACAAATGGACAATAATTATATGAAAAATGGTTCAACAAATTTAGCCATCAGGGAAATGCAAATCAACATTGAGATTTCATCTCACCCAGTCAGAATGGCAATCATCAAGAATACAAAGAAAAAAAAAAAAGAAGAAAAAAAAATAAATGAATGCTGGTGAGTATGGTGTGAGAGAAATGGAACATTCACACACTGTTGGTGGGAATTTAAATTAGTACAGTCATATGGAAATCAGGATAGTGGTTCCTTAGGATACTAAATATAATTCTACTTATGATCTGGATATAACATTCCTTGAAAGAATTAAAGTCAGATACTCTCCTAGAGTTTACTGTTTCTCATGAACTGCAGCACAATTCACAATAAACAAATTATGGAATTGTCGCGTCCCCTCTGCCCGCAGAGAGACACGGCAAACGTCTGAAGCTTTGGAAGTTTATTGTGCACAGGTTCTTTCCTACGTCTCTTACCCCTAGCTTCTTCGCACTTTCAGCTTTCCTTTTCCCAGCTCCTTCCACTCCCGCGTACTCCCTCCTTCCAGCTCCGCTCCCGCTGCTGCCGCGGCCGCTGTCACCGCCGTCGTCGCCGCCGGTTCTTCCGCTTCTTCCGTCCCTTCCTCAGCTTCTCCTCCCCACTCTCCCACCACCAGGCTTATATACACTTCAGTCAATCAGGGAGAGTACACGAGATAAACGCGGACAGCTGCAGGCACAGGACGGGTGCATGAGGGGGGGGCATGCTCTAGTCACATCGTTAACTAGCCAATTATTGGAATTCGCTGGTTGTTTACTGTATAGCTGGCCGCCTCTGGCTCAGCGTCAGGCGCCATCTTGACCACGCCTGAGGCTGGGGTTCCCGGAAAACCCCACAGATCCCCCTTCTAATATTAAACTAAGGCTTGGGACCGTGTCTGTCTTAGGCTGAGTGGTCAGCATATGTCCTTACCCGTCATCAGAGCCTGCAGAGCATGCTGCAGCTCCTGTCTTAGGTTGGTACACAGCCACCTTCATTACCCGTCCTTGACTACCGATCCAGCATCAAGAGCCATACTAATGGGGGGCTGTCGGCCTTTAGGGCGGTCATGGCCTGATGGAAGATAATCTGATCTTTCTATCGGCTAGCTCGTAGATGCATGCCAAAACGAATGAAGAGAAGAAAGCCAAGGCAGAGGAATACTATCCCAGCTCCTAGGCCTGCCCACTGTTTGACAGATCTATAAGCATTAACAAAATAGACTGACAATTTTTCTAGGTAACCCAGCCGCGGTGCTGAAATACAATACGGGTAACACAAACAGCTCTTAGGGAGTAAACGCATCCCAGTCCCAAAAGTTCTTGCAAAGCATCCACTTGTTCTTATAATGAGTCCATTCTCTGATAGAGTCTCTATGGTCTGAAAGGCTGCAACTGCATTCTCGGCCGAATGATCGTTGTTGTGGTTGTGTCAATGCTGCTACTGCAAGGACTGTGGTGGCAGTGATCACGGCTGTTGCAATGTCAAAGCCTCTCCTGCTTCTTGATAATAGCACTGGCAATTCTATATCTGCAACAGAAACTAGGACTGGTAGGAAAATAGAAATGTGCAAATTGCACAGGTGGCAAAAAACCATTCCAGTATTGTGAGAGATAGGACACAGTTAGTGAACAGTTAGGAGGTATTATTAGAAATGTTAATTGGCAGAAACATAAAAAGAGAAAATACACAAGCTGATAGGAGGAAAAGCAATATCACAGCTAGGGTCAGCAGAACAAGTTGCTCTACTCTGGGTCTGATTTGTAGTATGATTCCAATGGCAAGGTGCAGAAATTCCTCCTGTTAAGGCAAAGAAAGGCTAGAAATATCCTTGTCACCAAAACAGCACGACCTGAAAAATCATCAGTAGAATTGACAGACTTGTAGAGAAATTGGTGAAAAGCAAGAAAAGGAAGGAAAAAATATGTTAGTCAGAAATGAAAAATATGGCCAGGCTAACAATGGCCCATAGGTTCCGGGTTTGCCTTTCCGTCTGAGTTTTCGTTATTGGAGGAAGGCTCAGACTCGCCATTGTGAGGAGGAACAGCATCACTTGCATGTTGTAAAACTCTGACCAGCCTTTCTGGAATCCAGACTGGAGTCAGTTGATCCTGTGGGAAAATACAAACAGACCCTCGGACCCAACGAAGGACTGGATCCGTCCTTTCCAACAACCTGTCAGGATATCTTTCCATTTTGCCCATACTTGAGAAGTATTATGGGGATTATAATGTCGATCAGCTGCAGAATGGCCATCCCTATCCAAAGTTAAGAAATTTAGAATGAAAGAACTAAGTTAAGTTTATCTTTAGGAGACTTGTAGGAGGCTCCTATTCCCCCTTTTTGTTTATTTAGACAATTTTTTAAAGTAAGATGTGCTCTTTCCACAATGCCCTGTCCCTGAGGATTATAGGGATGCCAGTGACTGATTGGATGTTAAATGTTTGTAAAAACAACTGGAAGCTTTTGGAAGTATAAGCAGGACCATTATCTGTTTTAATAACTTTAGGTATGCCCCAGTCAGCAAACGCTTGTAGGCAATGTTGAATGACATCTTTTACCTTTTCTCCAGAATGAGCAGAAGCCATAATGACCCCTGAAGCAGTGTCTACTGACACATGTACATACTTAACAGTACCAAATTCAGGAATATGGGTTACATCCATCTGCCAAATATGACCAGGTAGCAGTCCCCTGGGGTTAATTCCAAAGGATTGTACTGGGATTAAAGGAGCACAATGTTGACAATTTTTTACTATTTGTCGAGCCATACATTTAGATATAGGAAATTTTCTGCTCAAAGTAGTGGAATTTACATGAAATTTTTCATGAAAGAGTTTTGCTTGTTCCTCTATGGAAAAAACAAAAATTGATTTGGTGGCCGTATCCCAAGTCATTAGCATTGGCCAAAGGTCCTGGTAAATTAGAATAGCTCTAATATGTCCTACATAGAATAGATGTTTACGCTGTAGGATAAGGTTTTGTAGCGTAGTAAAGTAAGAGGCTACCGTGGACATGGAAGAAATATGAGGTACCGTTTCAAGAACCTGTAAAGCGTTAACGATATAAGCTATCAGATAGAAGATTGAATGGCTGATTATCTGCCAATTTAAAGGCTAATATTACAGCTGCAAGTTCAGTAACCTGCGCGGATGGGTGGAACTATATGGTATGAAGTTGTTTACCGATAAGTACTGCACCTACTCCATTTTTGGAGCCATCAGTAAAAATGGTTACACAATCTTTAAGAGGCTGGACACTAGTCACTTTTGGAAAAACTATGGGAGTATTTTTACAGAATTGAATCCAGGGATGTTGGGGATAATGGTTATCGAACTGAGCTGAAGTGGAACAATATAATACTGACCAATCATCATCATTATTAATTAACCACTTTTTGCTGAGTGGAATAAGGAGTTATAATAATAGACGGATGGATTCCAAAAACAGTAATGCAAGATTCTATTCCCTTGATATTACCTGAGCAATAGCTTGGGGATATGATTGCAATGTTTTAGCTGGAGAGCTAGGGAGATTTATACTTTGCAGAGGTCCTCCTTGCCAAACTATGCCAAAAGGGGTATGCTTCTCTGAGATTATGATTAAACTTAATGGTTGAGTAGGATTGCAACGATCAACGTAACACTGCTGAAGTCTATTCTCTACTAGCTGTAAGGATATCCGTGCTTCAGGAGTAAGTTTCCTAGGGGAATTCAAGTCAGGATTACCTTTTAATATATCGAATAAAGGTTTTAATTCCCCTGTGGATAATTTTAAATAGGATCTGATCCAGTTAATGTCACCTAAGAGTTTCTGAAAATCGTTCAAGGTATTCAATTGATCTGTTCTGATGGTCAACCTTATTGGTCTGACTGTAGTAGCAGTGAGCCTTGTACCCAGATATTCTTGGATCTCCTCTAATTGTAATTTTTCAGGGGCTATCGTTAGTCCTCTCTTTTCTAATGCTTGAGTTATAAATTGTAATGCTTCTAACAAAACTTCTTTTTCTGGATGGCAAATAAGTATGTCGTCCATATAGTGATAAATCAACAATCTCTTAAACTTTTGTCTAGTAGTTGTTAACGCTTTATCTACGTATATTTGACATATAGTAGGACTGTTAGCCATACCTTGAGGCAACACAGTCCATTCGAATCTCTGGTCAGGCTGAGTATGATTAAGAGAGGGTAAAGTAAAGGCAAATCTCCAACAATCATTTTTGTGCAAGGGTATAGAGAAAAAGCAATCTTTTAATCCAGAATAATAGTAGGCCAATTTTTTGGTAGTGCAGTGACAAGAGGGAGTCCGCATTGGATGGGTCCCATAGGGTACATTTGTTCGTTTATGGCTCTTAAATCATGTAATAACCTCCATTTTCCTGATTTTTTTCTTTGTTAAGAATATTGGAGTATTCCAAGGAGAGGTAGAATGTTGTAAATGACCTGCTTGTACCTGCTCTCGTACTAACTTATGAGCTGCCTCTAGCTTCTCTTTTGTTAGGGGCCACTGTGGAATCCAGCGAGGCTTATCATCTTTCCATATTATAGGGTGATGGTTCATCAGTGGCCCCTAGGAAAAACCCAATCCATGAGAATCATTTTTTGGTGGGGGTAAAGGCAGTGGTTGGGTAGATCCTTGGCTATGTCTTCCTAATCCTTTTTTATCATCATAATCCATATTTTGTAACATATTTCTTACAGGAGTCCCTTGGTAATCTGGTCAGTGGTGAGTTTCATATCCATTTGCTGCAGGACATCTCGTCCCCATAGGCTAATAGGAACATTACAGACATATGGTTGAAATATACCTGTGTGTCCCTCTGTATCTTTCCATGATAATGAGGAAGCACTTTGATTGGGGCTCTCTGCTACTCCTAAGCCTCTCAAGCTCTGAGCTGCTGTAATCAATGGCCAGTGCTTTGGCCAGACCATTGCACTGATAATACTTTTGTCTGCTCCTGTATCTAATAAACCTGTAAATTCTATATTTCCCACTTTTAATTTTAGGAGGGGCCTCTGTTCCATATCCATAGTAAGGTGTATTAAAGTGGTTCCTGTTGATCCAAAACCTCCTTGTCTTTTATTTGTATTTTCACTGGGCCACAAAGAATGTCGTTGGGCAATATAAGCATTTGTGCAATGCGATCCCCTGGAGAGATGACCGTAATTCCTTTTGGTGAAGAGACTAAGGCTTTTATTTGTCCAGTGAAATCAGGATCAATAACCCCTGGGTGTACTATAAGTCCTTTTAGTGTTGAGGAACCTCTACCTAGTAATAGCCCTACACTGTTCTGTGGGATTTTTTCATGCCAGTCGGTATCAACCATCTGCACCCCATATCTGGGGTTAGTATGAGTCTGGAGTGGCACAGATGTCCAATCCTGCACTCCCTGAGGTGGCCCTGCGCTCCCTTCTCTGTGGGAGGATACCACCGTCGGGGAACTTGTTGAATTACCCCGTATTTGTTGCGGGCCCCGGGGAGGGCCCTGTCTCCCGTTTTTTTGAAGTTTAGGATTTAAACCTAAAAAATTACCTTCCCTATCTCTAATAGACTGACAGGCACTGCTCCAATGATTTCCCTTTCTGCATCTGGACATAACCCAGGTCCGGTTCCCGAACTATTCCCTGTATAGATGTTCCCACCTTGAGCAAGGAACAGCCTTTTGTTTGGACAAGTGGCTTTTAGATGTCCCATCTGTCACACACAAACACGATCCTGAGGACTCTTTATTAGTTCTTTGAGGGGGTCTCCCCTGGGCTAGTGCAAGTGCGGCAGATAACAAGGTGGTTTGTCTGTCTATGGCTGCTACAAAGGCACCGCTCTGCGCCGAAGTATCATTTACATCTCTACACACTTTTAAGTAGGCGGACAAGTCTTTGTTCTCCATGGTCTTATGGCCTCCCTACACCACCTATTAGCTTGTTCGTAAGCCAGTTGCTTTACTAAGGGCATGGCTTGCTCTGCATCTCCAAAGATGCGTGATGCCGTCTGAATTAGCCTATCGACGAAATCCGCATAGGGCTCATTATTCCCTTGAGTTACCTTTGACAACTGGCCCTGCAAATCTCCTGCTCCTTGTAATGTTTTCCAGGCCTTGGTTGCAGCCACGGCAATTTGTGCATAGACTGCTGGATGATAATTAAGCTGTGCCTGAAGGGTTTCATATGGTCCTACACCCATAAGCATGTCCCTATCGACCTGGGGATTTCCCGCTGCCGCATTTCGGCGGGCGGTATCCATAGATATTTCTTGCCATGATGTTTTCCACATGAGGTACTGTCCCCCAGACAGAGCGGCCCTAGCAAGATTAGTCCAGTCCTGGGGCACTAAGTTTAATGATGTCAAAGTATCTACCAAGGCTATAGTAAAAGCTGACTGAGGACCATATGTACAAACTGCCTCTTTTAACTGCTTGACTATTTTGAAGTCTAGGGGTTGGTGGAATCTTTGATTTTGAGCATCCTCAAAAACAGGATACGCTACAGATCCAAGATGACTCCATTCTGAGCGTAACCCGAAGCCGGACGCTTCATGAGGGAGTTCCCTATTTATGGGAGGTGCACTAGGCAACACGGACACTAGAGGGGGCTGTTTATCTAGTTTTAATCTTTGTACTCTTTTTTCCAATTCCTCTCCCGATAATTCTCCTTCCGATAGTTCTTCATCTGAGTTAGTTCCTTTTTCTGAATTTGAGAAAGATATGAATGTTCCTCTTTTATTTCTTCCAAAACCTGTCTTCCCTCAGCTAAAGGTTCAATGAGTGAAGGTTTTTTGTTTTTATCTTGCAGACGGATTTAATAAGAGACCAAATAGCCATAGTGCCTACTGGCAAAGGACTTTGCCTATGCTATACGAAGGTCTTTCCCCAGCCGTTCCCACTGTAGGGTATTCAAAAGGCCCTCATCCAAAAACCAAGGGGAAATCCTTTCCACAGTTTCAAGAAATACTTTAGCTGTCCTCTCCTTCAATGGTGTTCCATGGTTTTTCAATAACTCCCTAAGGGGTAACTGCATTCTGAATTTAGACGTTTCAGACCCATTGTTACTAATTTGAATAGCTTTAGTTATGGTAATTACAATAACAGTGGCCTAGCTACCAGGAACAAGGAGATTGCTGAAGGGAAAACTATCAAGTGCGCATTAAAATTTTTATAGCGGCTTTTCACGTAGGACCGCTTCAAATGTGTTTCTACTTTCACTTTAATTAGACCGCGTTCCACGCGCCAGGACCGCTAATGGCGTGTCCCGATACCGGACCACCTTCCGTGTGTCCTTATTTTTATTTTAATTGGACCGCATTCCGCGTGCCCCAGGACCGCTGATAGCGTGTCCTGATACCCTTTAACTGGACCGCATTCCGCATATCCGGATAGTCGCTATACCGCAAACGTCGAGGCGCCTCTCCTTTACCTGTTTACCTTTTTGACTTCTTTACCTGTTTACCTTTTTTGATCTTTACCTGTTTACCTTTTTTGACTTCTTTACCTGTTTACCTTTTTTGACTTCTTTACCTGTTTACCTTTTTTGACTTCTTTATAACCGGTTTAGCTTGTTAAAAAAAAAATTTTTAAGATATCTTACCTTGTCCCTTTTATAGTCCCGGGTTTCGGCACCAGCTGTCGCGTCCCCTCTGCCGCAGAAAGAGACACGGCAAACGTCTGAAGCTTTGGAAGTTTATTGTGCACAGGTTCTTTCCTACGCTTCTCTTACCCCTAGCTTCTTCGCACTTTCAGCTTTCCTTTTCCCAGCTCCTTCCACTCCCGCGTTACTCCTTCCAGCTCCGCTCCCGCTGCTGCCGCGGCCGCTGTCACCGCCGTCGTCGCCGCCGGTTCTTCCGCTTCTTCCGTCCCTTCCTCAGCTTCCCTCCCCACTCTCCCACCCACCAGGCTTATATACACTTCAGTCAATCAGGGAGAGTACACAGAAAACGCGGACAGCTGCAGGCACAGGACGGGTGCACGAGGGGGGGGCATGCTCTAGTCACATCGTTAACTAGCCAATTATTGGAATTCGCTGGTTGTTTACTGTATAGCTGGCCACCTCTGGCTCAGCGTTCAGGTGCCATCTGACCATGCCCGAGGCTGGGGTTCCCGGAAAACCCCACAGGAAGGTTGTTTAAAAAT